>NW_010175284.1:0-11760 GCF_000695765.1 Mesitornis unicolor
CCTGGCAGCTCCAGCCACTCATTCCCAAGCCAGTGAAGTGATGTGCCCACATTCCTACAGCTACAGGTGAAGTCAGGAATACAGCTAGCATCTTTTGATCCCTATTCTGGCCTCAGACAGTCTCTTCTTGCGTTTTCCCTCCTGCCTTCTTCTGACCCAAAATGCCTATGTACATCTTGAAGGCAAAAAGTACCTGGAACACCTACTTGCTATGGATGCCACAAGTAACATCCAAGTTAAGTACAACATTTCTTACCCCCTAGAGTTTTAATTCAAGAAAGTACAGAACTACCTTGCAGGGAGAAGGGAAGAAACAAGAAAGCCTTGCAAATTTTTTACTTACTATACCAGTTATTTCAGATCTTCCCCTTCTGACTCCAACTTAGAGCTTGAGGCTATTTCTATGGCTCTAGCAAATAACACATCTACCACATCAGATCAAAAAAGTCAACTTGGATCACATCACAGGCCTCTTTGAGCTGTACAAAAGGGTAGAGAAGGAATTTTCCCATAGCATCACACTCAGAAAAGAATCAAGGTGCACAGAGGATACAAAAGAAAGACTTTAAGCGCAAGTAATAAAGAAGAATATTGAGGGAATAAGGTTCAGGGATAAGAACAAAATTCAGTATTCTTCCACTGTCCATGTATCTTAAGAAGCCAAAGATTGCCTTTGGATCAGCTCCAAACCAAACCAGCTACACTCAAATCCCCCAGTGTATAACTTGCATTTGTTTCCAAAGCCTTCTCACACTGTCCATATCAGGGCTAAAAAAAACCCCAGATGACCATTCATTGCTTGGAGAAATACCAAGCAGCACAACCATGAGAGAAAGAGGGGGAAGAATAAAAAGAAGGGACCAGAGAGAAAAAGAAATGAGGAAAAACCCTCAAGCACAATCAGAAGAAAGTAGAGGGTGAGAGGAGGAAGAGAAGCAGCAAAGGAAAGATGATTTAAAACCAGAAGTGTCAGGAGTCAGGGTGGATTCCTGGATCCCATGCCCTTTTCAGCAGCACAGCTGGAGCAGACTGCTTTCTGCCTCGTTCTAAAGGGCTCCCAGCCCATCTCTTCCCTGATCTCCCCTTTTTCACCACACATCTTGTTTTCCTTCTTGTCACCATCGCGGGCTTTTTTCCCCTTTCTCCCTCAGAGCAGCTGTCACATTTACTCAGCTCTCATGAACTGCTGTGCTGCGGGTGCATGTGATTAATTGTAGCGTTAGCCTTCATTAAGTCCGTGGATTGGCGCTCCGGCAGAGAGGCAGCGGGACCAGAAGGAGCAGCCATTGAGAGCCAGCAGGGTCCATGTCCCACAGTCTGTGTGTGTGTGGGGCTTGTGAGGCTTTTGTCCTCAAAAACAGCAACAGCTGAGTGGGGTTTGGGGTTTGTATTTCTGATAAACCACAAAGCTGCTGCCTCACGGCATGCAAGGAAAAGGGAAGAGGGAAGAGGGAAGAGGGAAGAGGGAAGAGGGAAGAGGGAAGAGGGAAGAGGGAAGAGGGAAGAGGGAAGAGGGAAGAGGGAAGAGGGAAGAGGGAAGAGGGAAGAGGGAAGAGGGAAGAGGGAAAAGGGAAGAAAAAGATAAAGAAAAAATAGAAAGAAAAGAAAAAGAAAAAAGAAAATAGAAAAAGAAAAGAAAAACAAAAAAAAAGAAAAAAATCACACAGAAGCCAAAACACAAACACAAGGTCCTGGAATATTTTACTGCCCCAGATATCTTGCTGCTGTAACCTACTCTGTTTTGACAATGCTTTGGTCCTCATGCAACTCCAAAGAGTTAAGGTGTTCCCAGAAGGTGCTGGCTGCTTCCCTCCAGGGTCACCAACTGCCCAGTGAAGCATACAGCTGAAACGCTTCTCTTCCATATTTCACACTAAAAATGTGCCTGGTCTTGCAGCAGCCTAGGGGAGGAAGCCACCTTTTTCGTGGCATGGCATCAGCCTCTCCCATGCAAAATATGAGATGTTTTCTCTGATGCTCAAAGGCCAAAGAGAAAAATCTCTTTCTATTAAGGTTCAATATATTCATCCCAGCTGATCTTACCGCATAATTGAGAGATAGCTGTTAACACCTTATGGGATATGATAATTACAGCCTAAAATCTCCAGGAGTCTGCTAATAACTCTCTATTCTGCACAACTGGGAGGCATGCAGTTCTTCCGTTATGAGAAGCTCCTGTTCTCTTTGGGGGGTTCACTACAGGTGCTGTTGGAGTTTCCCCTCACAGCTCTCCAGCTCAAAACATGCAGGTACAGTATTTGACATGATATTGTGTGTTAGTAGTCATTGGGTGTGGAAAATCAGGCAGTTCAACCACTCTAGTTGTATCATGTGGTTTAATAAACAGAGAAATCCTAAAACAAACCAATTCTCTCCAAAGCTGGGTTTTTTTTTTTACATTTTATTCACCACTGAAAAGATCAAACCCCAAATGATCCATCCTACTTACAGCTCATTCTTTGCAGTTCGAAAGTTTGCTATACCACAAATGTAAATTTTGTTACATCCACTCTAGTTGTATCATGTGGTTTAATAAACACAGAAATCCTAAAACAAACCAGTTCTCTCCAAAGCTGGGTTTCTTTTTACATTTTATTCACCACTGAAAAGATCAAACCCCAAATGATCCATCCTACTTACAGCTCATTCTTTGCAGTTCGAAAGTTTGCTATACCACAAATGTAAATTTTGTTACATAGCAGAAACAACTGGGAGTCCCACAGCTCCCATTGCCAGAGCTGCGCCAGATCCAGAGGACTCAAGGCAATAGACAAGGCACGTCTTAAATGACTCCAGATGAGACTCAAGGACCCCAGAATAAGCAGAATTCATTGATCCTATTGGGACAAAAGGATACCAGGGAACTCCCTAGGGAAGGGACAAAAGCGACTTCAACACAGGAAGCTTCAACAGATTGTCTGCGACACAGAGAAATCAGATAAAAGTCCAATAGAGCAGATGCTGTAAGAGGATTAGAGCAAGCAGATTAGAAGCCTTGAGAATTCAAAGATCATCAGACTCATGATTCCTCTTTAAACATAATCAGGAACAAGTATCCCAGCTCTCCCTCTCCACTCGCAATGCTCCACATCCTTACTTCCTCTCCCTCCTCTTCTCTTTCTCAGTATTTCTCTATCAATTTATGTTCCCAAGACGTGATTAACGTCATGTGATGAACCTGCATGAAGCTAAGTGGGGGAAGTTTCCAGAAATAAGACAGGGTTCTTTTGGGCTACAAGAAGCAGGAGGACTATGGAGCTGAACAAGGACGTACCAAAAACCTCAGGTCCCAATAGAAGCAGCACTCAGGTGAGGAGCAGGAATGCCAGTGAGAATGCAGGTCCCAAATGGATGATGCTACTGCCAAGAACAGAAACAGGACTGCTTTCCCAAACATGCTACTGTCCAGAAACCTGCTGTTCCCATGACAGTTTCATTTGTTTGCTACACAACCTTCACCTCTCCTTCAAGTCACTTAGAGATGGCTGAAGAGCCCACCAGCATCCACTGGAGAAATCTCATCAAGTTATACAGCCCTCTTGTTCACTCCCCTATCTTCAATCTGTCCAATTTGGGCTGTACTGTCTTTATATATTGAAAGCACTTAACCACAGGATTTTTTTTTGAAAGGTCTTCTAAGTGGGTTTACAGCTACAAGTGTTGGAAAAAATCCACTCTATAAAGAGCACCAGCATTGGGAAGCTGTGAAAAGCATCCACAAAGAATATGTTTGGTATTTGGTTAACTCGTCGACACAAACCCACAGTATAAAATCACAGTATAAAACATTAAGCCATTCATAGGATCAGCCACATTATGGATAGCATAAAGTGAACAACTGTGCATATCCTATAGGCTGAAATAAACAGCGTATTTTCCAAACAAGTACAAATCAACTCATAACAGATAAAGATTGAATGTCATTCACGTGCTGTAAAAATTGCTGATGTAACCATCTACCCAATGCTACCCAAAGGTAAATCATTCCAACATTGGTTTCACAGGGCCTTTAAAAAAAAATAAAAATCAAACCACACATCAAGAAAATACCACAAAAATCAACCTAGAAGCACTGACCACGGAAACGAACCGTGAAGTCAACCTACATCAACTCCATGATGGCAAACATGCAAGTGCACGACAATGGCAAATCACCTCTAGCTGATGCCACAGGTGGCAGACTTGCTACATCCTAAGCCATAAACCCTAGAACAAGAGATTTCCACCTTCTAAATGCACCTGCGCTTACACACACCACACTTAGCTCTGGATATCACCTCTAAACTTCGCATGACCCCTCCTTATCCTTCCCAAATTGAGTTGCAGTTCAGGTCACAGTCTTCCTCGTGGTGTACCCTCCAGGCCACTGTCTCCACACCTTTTCTCTTAAGACCTGCTAATGGAGCTTTGCATTTAAAAGCAAACACAAGCAGATCCTTGTTTGCATGTTCAGTAGAGGCTACAGTTCAGCTGAAGTCATAAATCACCACTAAAAAGCGCTTAAATGCAAAACTCAAGCAGCAGCTTTGCCAGGATCAGCAGCAACAGCCACCTGACCCCAGGACTGCCTGTAGGATTCATCCCCAGATTTAGTCTGCCCAAATTGACACTGAGAACGTAATTATTAGTCCCAGTAAATGAAATCCAAGTATTGAGTTGTGAGAAGGAGAAGGTAAGAAAAGAAAGGGAAACTCTGTCTGATATAAATTATTCTATCAAGATCTTCAATTAAATTGATTGATACAAGTTTGCCAGCAATAGGGAAAAATGCCATGTACCCTCCCCAGCCTTGTTTTGACTCTAAATAGCAAAGTAAACCAATAATGCAAGGGAAACTATAAATCTCACTAGGGCCTGGTGACAGGCACTGTGCAAAGCTATTAGAAAGGAAGATTAACTTTGGTATTCAATCCTTAGCTTTTTGCTTCCTTCTCCTCGTCTCTTCCTGCTCCAAGGTCAGAACCTCAGTTATTTCCTCACACACATACACTTCTTGCACTCTTATTTCATAAGGGCAATGCTCCTGGTATGGAGTGACAGACTGCAACACTCAAGGACCACAAAGAAGCAGCACACGGGAGAGCACAGGACAGCCACTGCTGCTCCTAAAGAAGCCTTTGCCCTAAGGATCCAGTTGTTCAGCAACTTTCCCACATGCCCATGTCCAGATTTCTCCCTAGACTGCATCTACACAGGCCAGAGGAACTAAGGCTGATGTTAGCCACACTTGCTTGACTCAAGGCAAAACAAACATCAGAAAGCCTCTACAACCATCTGCAGCTTTGGCCCAGGCCCATCCCTCATAGGAAGGAATGCAACTCTTTACGGCCATGACTCAAAATATACATATATTACCTTAGCTCTACACATCACCTTTACTTAACTCCCCTCTTCACTACAGCTGCTGCTGTTGGGCCTTTCCCAAAGAATGAATCACGGAATCACAGGATATCAGGAGTTGGAAGGGAGCTGGAAAACTCCCCCAGTGCACCCCCTGCCACAGCAGGATCACCAGAGCAGTCACACAGGAACACGGCCAGGGCTTTGGGTGTCTGCAGAGAAGGAGACTCCACAACCTCTCTGGGCAGCCTGGGCCATGCTCTGCCACCCTCACACTCACAAAGCTTTTCCTCATCTTCAGCTTGAACCTCCTGTGCTCCAGCTTGGGACCATTGCCCCTTGTCGTGGCATGGGATATCCCAGAGCACAGCCTGGCTCCTTCCTCCTGACACTGCCCTTTCCAAATTGATCCCCAGGAATGAGGGCACCCCTCAGTCTCCTCTGCTCCAAGCTCAAGAGCCCCAGCTCCCTCAGCCGCTCCTCAGCAAGGGATGCTCCACTCAGTGGAGGATAACCAGGTGCCATGGCCTTCCTCCATGAGTCTCAGGGGCCTGCTGGGGTTTCTCTTCAGACCCATCAGCGAGGTTGTTTGTCTGTGAACACTGGCTGGCTTTCCCCTCCAGTCCTTCACACCCATCCGCAGTGAATTTGCTGTGAGAGGCTGGAAGCCTAGCTGAGGACAGGAGAAATCCTCCCCATTGCAATTTGAGCCCTCAGCCAGATACACACAAAAGAAAGGATGAGACAATACCCAGCCCCTGCTACTGGTGTGCATGTGGCCCCTCCCCAAAACTGCCCAGGTTTCCTCACTGCCCATCACCCTGCCACACACCACAACCACCTGTACAGCACTGCTTGTCCCAGTCCCTCACTCTGATGGATAAAGTACAAAACAGAGGGAAACAAAGCAGAAAATGAACCAGAAACAGACTCAGTAGCAAATAAAGCTGGATGCAGTGCAAGTAAATTCATCTTTCTTGGGGGGACATACAACAGTTCCCCCTGATTACCCCAGGAGTTATTCCTTTTAATGGAAAAATATAAATTAGAAACATCTTTTTCCTTTAATAATTAAATCTGTGTTAGAAGCAGAGGCAATGAGCAGCATTTTACAAGGCAGGGATGCCATGATGCTCTCAATATAAAACTACAACAGCCAATGTAAGCAGAATTTCTGAAGATGTGTCTTGGTAGGGCAGCTGATGGGGGACCAATTAGAGGAAAGTAACTGAGATCAGCACAGCAAAAGGCCATTTTGTTTTGAACTTAGAGCTGTGGAAAGTGCTTTGCCAACGCACCCAAACCTGACCCACTCTTTGAGCCTTTGACAATTAAAGCTCTTCCCTGCACCCCTCAGACCTGAACTTAACCATCGCTGCTATTATCCGGCACCTGAAATCTGAGCATCTGCCAATTGCTGAACTACACAGCGATGTGAAAACACGAGCAGTGCAGACTTGCATTTATCAAATTAACACAGCCTGTGAAGCCCAGCACCAGGGAGATGAAGTAATGCATTAGCCTACCTACATCTCTACTAATAACCTCCTTTATATTTTCCAGGAAGCTTTTCTTTTTCTGGGTGCAGTGGGGAGTAAGAGACAGAAAATTGAAGGAAAAAGAAGACAACAAGAAAATAGCAGTGGAAGAAAATAAAAATAAAAATAAGAACCATGCATTTGACAGGGAGTCTGGTTCCTGAACTCCGCTAACGTAGAAGAGAACAAGAGAGCAGTTGGCAAACACAGAAAAACAGCCGGCCACTGTGATAATAAGAACGTTGTCTCCTACGGCTGCTACGATGAAAGGGAAGCATCCCTGAGACCCATCCACACTCATCTGCTTTCAACCACTGTGGCAGGAGCTGTGCTGACAGACTCCCATCTGCTGGTAGATGAGCTACCACAGATGACACACTGGAAAAACCACAGTCTCCATCATCAGAATAAAAAGTTATCTATTCGGGCATAAATACACACGTCTCATCTAAGACTGGCAACTATCCTAGGGATTCCCCAGGAAATTCTCATCTGCCCCCGCACGTATTACTTCGCAGTTGTCAGACGGAGAGCTTACTTACAGCTCAAAGAGAGAACTTCAACAAACAGCTCCAAATAACTTAATGAACCATAAAACAGCCCTCCTGAAGCAGGAGCTCCACAATCTACTCCTGCAACCTAGGCCGTAATTATAACTGCGCTTTCCTACCAGCAATTTTTTGTTGTTCAATTATGCACAAGGGAGCGAAATGGTTGCAGCTTTATCAGCCTGTTGCTGAACTGTCCTTTCCAGAAGCAGTTCTTATGTAGGGAGTCTCTGCACCTTCAGCAGTTAAGTTCCTCAGCACCCTGCAGCCCTTGTTCACATCAGTCAGGTTAATATATCCCCAAGACGTGTTTGATAGCTCCCTCTGAGGCATGATGCACATATAAACTCTAAAGATTTTTTCCACAGGAGATCATGATGGGAGATAGGCTTGCCGAGAGTGAAGGATTCTTTATTGCCCTGTTAAAGACAGAAATCTGCGGCTGCAATTTATTGAACAGTAAGACATGCAAGAAATAAAATTTGTCCAAACACAACGAACAGCGAACGACCCAATCTGGGCACCCATCAAGGGAAACAAAGACTCCAGCTCAACAGCTGTCATGCCAGGATGGGAGTTATTACTGCTGATGAAAAGCAACCAAATCCTAATACAAAATACATCCTACACAGAGGGAATAGGAGAAGCACATAAGGACAAATATTTGTTTGGCATGGGCAAAGACAGATCCCTAACGGGCTGCAAATTACGTGGTATTTGGGTGTGAGAACAGGATCTGACAGGCTCAAACCTCTGACAAATCCCAAACAGATCCCCCAATCTGTTCATTATCTATCATTGTGATTGGTAGTTTCTGCTAAACTGAAGCAGCAGGACTCGGTCTACAGGGCACAGATGCAGACAACAGGAACCCAGGTCTGTTCCAGTGATTCTGCTGGTAGAGCTGGCTACGCCAGTTCTGTGTTTCACTGCACAGAAAGCAGGTATACAGCACATTTTATGAAGCATTTTCTATCACAGGAAAGTAAGGCTCTTTTTCCTTAGAGAGTTAAGAATTACGACACTTCCACATTTTCTTATCACATGAGGCACCGTTTGGCCTTTTTATTACCCAGCTTGTGAGCAGCAAAAGCAGGATAAATGCAGCAGACACTTGGCTTGCCTCCTCCATGCAGGAGGACAAATTAAAAACTTGCATTTGTAAAGTAAATTCCCTCTTCATCAGTCCCTGGGATTTTGTCACTGTGTGGACGGGTCACCTGGCAACAGGCAGAGAAAGCAATGGCTCATCGTGGTCACGCTTCAGGGCAAGCGCTGGAGGGGCCAGGCAGTTGTGAGCAAGCCTGGTCTCATCCAGGAGGGGGCACTGGTAACACATTACCCAAATCTACACACTACCAAACACTAAAATGACAGAAAACTTATATTAAATTAAAATATTAACGTGTATTTTCTTGATGCTGTAGTAATTTGGTGACTTCTAAAATTAAACTCGGCAGTTTCAGACTAACACAGGTAAGACCTCTTCATTTCTGTAAAACCAAGGGTATTCCCTACCAAGGGATCTGTAAAAGCTCACACATCACCACCAGCTGCTGGGGGAGCAGACAGAGCACTTTGCTGAACACAGATATTACGGATGCTGCCCACGCAGGTGCTCCGAGAAACTCTGCACAGGGTCCTGGAAATCGGGAATACAAAATTTTACCTGCAAGTTGTGGTTAATCTTGGAAAACCTTTCTAGGTTGAACTTTCTATGGAGCTGCTGCTCCCGTGTCTGCTTTCTTTCTGCTGTGGAAGCTCCAAGCCCCTCAGGCCAGAATGAGCCTGCTGCTTCCACACCGGGGCTGTAACACATTTGGGTTTGGTCTGCATGCAGAACTGGCTCATCCCAGCGCTGGAGATCTGGGTTTTTTCCAGATCTTACACTAGGCTGGTGATGAGTTAGGAGGAATCATCCACGCAGCAACTCACGTTTAAGCTACGTAAGCGCAGCGTTAGTTCTTTCAAGAGATTGAGACATCTCACCCTGAAGTCCTGATGAGGTCCCAAAAGCAAGGCTGCTGTAGCAGATAACATTCAGGAGTCTCATCAGTTTGCACACTTCTCAGCAGCTCTCATTTTTCAAACCTGGCCACCGAGGACCTGTTTCATTCTGAGCCTCTGACTCAGCCCGAGCAGCCCCACTTGCCAAATCTGGCTCCAGCCAGCTGCAAGTTCCTCTCTTCACTGCACAAGAGCAACGCTGCCCCTGAGAAATAAGTACAACTCCTCGTGTAGCCCGAGCTGCCAACACTGAGGAAATGCTTTGGTTGCACAGCAGTGAACGTGTGGCCATTTAGGAGCTCAAATTTGGATCCCCTGGCCAGTCATCAGTGCTGGGGCTGGCTCCTGACCTCCCTGCTCCCCAAAAGGGCAGTGCAAGAAGATGATGCATTACCTGCAAGCAACACCAGGTTTGCAACTCAGGTGGGCGGTTTTGATTTCATCCAGTAGAGGGCAATACGGACATAGGAAAGAAAATTACAGCCTTGCATGCACTAAAACAAACAAGCAAGGGAATTAAAGACCACGATCTAACAGCACTGAGCTCAACATAAAGCACTTGGCTGCTGTGCATGCTCGTTTCACCAAAAAAACCTTCCCTAGGCTGGCCCCGTTTAGCAGCCGGGTGCCCTGCACTAAATTTTTAGATGCTTCTTTCAGGTACGGTTTTTACTGTTTGGATTAAAAGAGAGCAAAGATGGGTTATCTTGGATCGCAGCAGGAACAAACCAACTTGTTTGGTGGTGGTCATTAAAAAACCAAATCCTTCCATCCCACCCACCTTCAGTGTGCACATGGGGCAAGACCCAAAAGATCGGTGCTTCATCGTGCTCCCCAGACTAGCCTGGCTGGAACTGACCACTCCTTACAGACAGATGAAGGGTCAGCATTCCACTGTAAGTGCACTGACGCCTCATGCCTGTTAGGACCTGAAATCGGCTTTCTATGACCAAAGCTGCCATGTATGTACATGGTCATCACACATTTCCAAAGCTTGTGACAATACCGTCAAAAATTGTGCTCTAATCACATCCTTCCACAAGACGTTTCAGAGGTTAATGCAGTGTATTTTTAAAAACTACTCGTTTTTCCCCTATTTTATAAATAAAACTCCCCGCTTCTATAACTTTTCCATCCCATGACTTCAAAATAATTTACAATCATCAATGAGTGAAGCCTCACAGTAATGTTTTGCTTGTGTTCCACTCAAGCAAATGCCCTTTAGAGCCTGAGAAGTTAAGGCACATGGTGTGACAGTGGGTTTCCCCAACATCAGGCTGCATGTCTGCAAAGGAACAAAATGAACTTTCTGTTTAGCTCCAGGCTTGCATTGTAACCATTTACACACACACCACTACTCATGTTTACTAGCGCAAGATACTTTTGTTTCTTCTCTGAAGTCGCCCGTTGTCATCAGATTATGAAGTTGGGAGATGGGAAGTAAATTACTCTTCTATTCACGCTGTTCTGGTATTATGTTTATTTGCTTATAAACAAGATGAGATTTTTCTAGCGTTCTGTTCATTTTGTTTATTTTTCCTTTTCTCCTAAACAAAAACACCCAAGACTACCTTTCGAGACTTATTTTTTTAAATCGAGTGCTCCACTCCATACGTATGAGCGAGCCAAGTCTCACCGAGACTGATGTCAGCATTGAAGAAATCGCATACTGCACACAGTTCAGCACTAGCAGTGAGTAACCAACCAGAATCAGCGTAGAAAGGGTTGTTAAAACCAGAAAGGAACACAACTTTTGCACCTAGGGAAATGTACTGTCTGATTTGCAGATATTGGCCCAGTTTTCTACACAGATGCTTAGGCACCAAGCTTTCATAGACATCTTTGGGACTTCCAATACGTAGTAGCAGTAAGACGCCTACATTTCTTCATGGATATGAGCCTTACTTCTTCCTCCCTCTCTCCTGCAGCCAAGTAGGGTCACTTCCAGAGCGCATCAGAGGGGTGAACTCTCTCAGCCTATCTACTCTATGTAATGATGACTTTTTGAGCTAGCTATGATCTTGTTTATGGTAACAATTTTCTTCTAAGGAAGAAAAGAGAAATTAATTGAGACATAGGGTTACGAATAGTCATATACCTGACGTAACACAGTTACAACTTAAAGCCTCTGTCCTGGTTTGAGCTAAACAGAACTAATTTTCTATTTAGTGATTTTACTTGTCAGCTCAGTCTCTTCTAAGTGGCTGAACTCGCTGAAAACCAGCAGCATGGTTTTCCAGACAATGTGTACTGATAATGTTCAAGACCACTGTCTCTCATGGTGCCATGTCTGCACCTACAGGAGGAGCAGACCCAAACCTGCCCAA
>NW_010175284.1:11912-21059 GCF_000695765.1 Mesitornis unicolor
CCTGAGCCCTGTGCTCCTGCATCAGCTCCCACTGCTGCTGGGTCCGCACTGGGACTTTTCCAGTGCTCCCAGAGCCTCTGGTGCCGTCATCGTCATTGGGGGAGGATTTCATATTGGTTTTGTAGATATATTTGTACATATCTGTATATATTTCATTATTTTCCTGTTTACATTATTATCCTGTAATATCAGTATTACTGTTTCATTAAACCTGTTAGTTTTATTTTCCAACCCATAAAGTCTCTCTCCCTTATTCTCTTTTCCCTTCTGGGGAGGGGAGAGGGGTTCTTAGAGAGCGTCCGTCCAGGGTTTAGTGGTCAGCCCAGCCCTAAACCACTACGTTCTCATACACAGAGGTACTGCACCTCTCAGTCACACAACAGTGACATCCCATTCACCATTCTTCCTCACATCAAGGCTGTAAAACAGTTTTGCCACCTGTTGCCATGGATGATTTTAAAGTTATAATCACAAGAGCACAAAAACAAGGAACCCCAACGGCCTGGGAACAAGGAGTTCTGGATTCTGTCCCATGTCTCGCAGCCACCCCAAAACCCTTGCCATGCCATCTCAGCTCCAACATCTCACTTTCCAAATGGGATAGAGACACAAGTGCCAGTCCTAGCAGTGACACAGACTTTGAAATACTCCAGTTCATTACTGGTGACATAACATTATGCTGTCAGAGAGCAGCAAGGACAAGGTGCATGGCTGTCAGATTGAGAAGAGACCACCAAGCCAGTTAGGCTAACTTCTCTTAAGGGCTGACACAAGACACTGTAAGACAATTCCACTTAAAATGCTGGAAAATTTTCTGACTGTCAATACATCTGAATCATGCCACTCTATCCCTGTGGCCAACATTTTGCCTTTAACAGGCAGCTAGCGTGGGGATTTTGTGATAACATTGCTTGTCTGAGCATGACAGGTTTGTTTATAACAAAAATAGTTACCCATTTAAATAAGGTATTTTCTTCCTACCGCATGAAACAGCATCAACCTGTAGTATCAGCACTTTTCCTGCCAGCAAATTAAAGATCCTATAAGTAAGCTGTAAGCACAGGGTAATTATGCTGCCCTAAGAGGCTGTGAGGCAGCAGTGGTACCTGCACTGCTGAGGGGAGGGCAGGGAGCTGGGCTGCAGAGAGGAGCAGCTCTGGGTCTCCCCAATCCTCTGAAGCTGCTGTGCATGGGCAGAGTCACCACTGGAGATGGTGCCTCACTGTAACTATGCCCATTGGCACCTGCAGCACATAAAGCTGTTCTTCACAGAATCCCAGCATGTCAGGAGTTGGAAGGGACCTGGAGGGCTCCCCCAGTGCACCCCCTGCCACAGCAGGATCACCACAGCAGTCACACAGGAACACGGCCAGGGCTTTGGGTGTCTCCAGACAAGGAGACTCCACAACCTCTCTGGGCAGCCTGGGCCATGCTCTGCCACCCTCACACTCACAAAGCTTTTCCTCATCTTCAGGTCGTGCCTCCTGTGCTCCAGCTTGGGACCATTGCCCCTTGTCCTGGCATTGGACATCCCAGAGCACAGCCTGGCTCCTTCCTCCTGACACTGCCCTTTCCCAATGGATCCCCAGGAATGAGGGCACCCCTCAGTCTCCTCTGCTCCAAGCTCAAGAGCCCCAGCTCCCTCAGCTGCTCCTCAGCAGGAGATGCTCCACTCCCTCCAGCATCTTTGTGGCCCTGCTGGACTCTTTCAAGCAGTTCCTGTCCTTCTTGACCTGAGGGCCCAGAACTGGACACAATATTGCAGATGTGGTGTGAGCAGGGCAGAGCAGAGGGGCAGGAGAACCTCTCTGCCCTACAACCAGCCCTTCTCATCCACCCCAGGATGCCATTGGCCTTGGCTTTTCTTGCCAAAGAAACAGTTACACTGGAAAAGAGACTCAAGTCTGAGACTTGGGAAACATCACACTGCATATGAGGGAATTTCTATATCACTCAAAAAAGCAACTCCTGATGCTAAGTAAGGTGATTTGAGGCAGCAAGCAGTCAAGATGCCTCCTGCACGCAGCTCTGCAAATGCATCTTGATTCAAACACCGAGTCCATCAACCGAGTATGTACTAGCTTGGTAACTGCTCCAAACTTCACTGCTTCAAGACAGATCACACAATTTGCATCTCTACATGCAAAACCTAATGCAAAGACTGGCTTCATTAGACCCACATTTCAGAAATACAGATTCACAAGTTGCTGGGGGGCTGGGCTACCTAGTGCTAACTACAAATATTGGCTACAAAATCATGTTCTGAGTTTAAAGTGCAGAATACATCTAAATGTGGCCATGTATCATTCTCTCTGCTTATTCCAGCTTCCACACTGAAAAAGCAGCACTGAGTCTGTATCAAAGAAAGAATTATATTTACTCACACCCATGCACACAGAAATAATGCAAGTACTGGATGTATTACCTTATCCTTTGATGCCAAAACAAAACAATACCTTGAACTACAACAGAAAATATATCAAAACCTGAATGAACCAGGAACAAAGGACAGGTGTCCACAGGCAGTGAAATACAGACCTTAAACAAGTGCTGTGAAAGGCTCTTGGGGTAGCTTTTGTGCTTTAGTATTTTCTCTTTACATTTTCTATAAGGCCGAAAGGGACAGGGCAGGGTATATTTAAGAAGCATGATCTATCTCCCCTTTAATTTTTAATTTCCTCAGTGAAAGTGCCAGCGTTATCTCCAGCAACTCACTTGCTCAGGGGCGTTTTTCTAGTCTCTAGCTTTGCATAAATTCTCCCCAGAGATGGCAAGGTCCCCTGACTCTCATCTAGCCAACATCTGACTAAACTGCCTATTAGACAATAATGCCCTCCAGCAAGAGGGGAAAACACAGCTCCGTGTGCCCAAGCCTTCTCCCTCTCAGTCCTCAGCACAGAACAGACAGGAGTGCAACAACGGCCCTGTTTTGAGGGAAAACGTCAGTGGGTAAGATTTCTGAGAGTCCAGAGAGGCTCCAGCAAGCCTGCTTGAATGGCAATTTCACCACTGTTTTGTCATGTTTTAGGCTGTCGGGGTTTTTTCCCTCTCTAAGGGCAACCCTGAACACTGCAGGGTTAACCAGTTTGCTCCACCACGCACTCTACAAACTGGCAAACTCAAAGCTCTCTAAAAGGGAGTGGAGATGGCACAGCAAGAGACAAATGTCAAACATGCCCCGAAAACACAGAAACCAGCCCTGCGCTCCCAGCATTAAGTGTTCTCTGGCAAACACAGCCTCACACACAAAGAAGATCCCTGCTGCTCTCTCATCTGCCAGGGCTTGTGTGTCAGCACAGCAGCCCAGCAGGAAGGAGTCAGGAGGGCTCTCGCCATCTTTCACCCTCCTGCAAAAAAATTATTTCTCAAAGGACTGGGTATTTTCAAGAGGAGGGAAAACTCTTGCACAAGAGGACAATCGCAATGAGTTTTCAGCAGCACTGTTGCGCTCAGGGGCTGTGTTTGGGGATACGCCTGCCAGCAATTCCAGCGCTCTCATCCCAAACTGCACTTACCATCACCATTCCTGAGCAACCTGGCATTGGGTGCACTCCCTCCTTGTTCAGCTAAGCACTTTCCTTCACCTTTCTGAAGAGAACTGCTCCCCCTGAGAAGCTTCAATCAGAAAACTTCAATTTATGGGGGTTTCTTGCCTCTCAGGCCTACCTTGCTGGAGACCATCCAGGATTTACAGTCCTGGGGCTGATTTCTTTTCTTTAAGATAATAGCAGTGAGGATAAAGGAGCAAGACGCACTAAAGGGAGCTCGGGATCCAGCCACTGGCTTTCTGTGCCCCAGATCAGCCAGGGATGCGAGTGCTCATGGTGGGGTGCTTTGCTGAAGGGAAAGCAAAGAGCTTGCTCCATGCAGCAGGAGCATCCCAGGCTGGTAATCTCCACAACAAACAGTGCTGAGGATGAAAGAACCATCTTTACACCGCTCTTGCAGTCCACGTTTGCTGTAATCTTCCACACCCGGACTTCTACTAAGCTCCACAAAAAAAAAAAATAAAAGCACTTAAGACACTTCAAACTTAAAGCAAAATGCATATGCATTACAGAGCAGCAATGTGGAATTGAACTGGCAGCGAAATGGACTGACTGGATCGGCTGGACTTATTTTATATCTGATTTCAATTATTCTGCTATGCAAGGAGGTGAAGGTCACAGAACAATTTAGTGGCAGGGCTGCAGACAGATCCCAAGTGACTGACAACCCCTCCTCCCCTCCAGCCCCAGCCTATCTCTTAGCTACCACACAGCACAGGAGTCCCTTATCAGCGAGTGACAGATGCAAGTGGGTCTCCAGGATGGAAAAAAGGAGGAAAAGGGGGTCCCCTAGGTTCTGAGGGGGATGACAGGTTGCTGAGAACATCACTTTTCACTATCTACTATTCTTATTTTTCATTATATTGCATAGACCAAACATACTTGGCTATTAAGCAGAAAGGCACCAAGGGATCCAAAAAAGGCAAATTAATTCCTGATTTATGGACAGAAAATGCAACAACCATAAGGGAAAATCAGCACATTGCTCATCTACTAAACGATCATTTCATAGACAAAACTGGGAATAAATCCAGGATTAAAGAATAAAAGCAGAAGGGCTGTGGTTGTAGCACTGGGGTTCTAACCTACAAAGGAATATTATGCAGAGCACTGTTAATTCAGTCTCATGGAAGAATAAGAGTATCAATGTAAAACAAAGAGAACTCAGACTCACTGTATGGCGGGGCTAACCCAGACCAAGCGTTGTCACAATCTTAATAGCAATAAAAATTCTGTATGTATGTACATATAATATATACGAGTGCATGTGTGTAACACTGAACTTCCCACAGCATCCTCTGTTTTTCCAGTCCTCCAGTGTCACGTCTCCACCAGTGAACCAGCATCCTGCTTGCAGCCTCCTGTTAGTCCATGCTTGACTTAGACACACAGATCTACTACAGGGACCATGCAATGCTGGGGTATGTTGGGGTATGGCAAACTTCTCAGCTGTGAGCTAACTTCAGTATAACCGAGTGCCAGGTAAGATGCACAGGGTTTCAGGAAAAGTGGTCAGCTCTGACAGATGAAGGATGGGATGCTGGAAGTCGTGACTGAAATGAGCAACAGCTCAGGGGTAAGGGGACAGGAACCGCAGCAGTCTGACTTCTGTCAGCCAAGGAAAGGCCGTCACACAGCAAGGATATGCAGACTAGAAAGTGTTCGGATATGGCCTTTGAAGATGCAATACTTAATATATAAACCAAACAAGCAGAGCTAACTGGAGCCTTTGCGCACGCTTAGCACGTGGATAAAGTAATGACGGAAGTCATGACAGATGGGTGACAGAAGATTAATACCCAACAGGAAAGCACATGGTAACTATGATACTGTATACAAGAGAAGACAGTAATATAAGGTAGCACTGAAAGAGTACAAAGTAAAACCCAGCTTGTGGACACACGAGCTGGAATCCTAAATGTACATCTTGACACCAACGTGTGAACAGTGCTCTGCTGGTATATTTACTATTTACCATAGCGCCTAATGAAAGAAAGGAAGAGACAAATCCAACCTTGAATCACATCTATAGTTAAAAGCAATTTTGATAAGACAAGAACCCTGGTAGAGAGCCCAGTAGCACACTGATGCATCTCAAGTTATATCTGCAACACCTCTGATACAGAAGCAAACTGGATGAAACATCCAGTATAGGGCGGCAACCCCATCAGCAGAGCCATAACTTTTCTCTACCCTCTAGTGTCTATCATTAAAACAAATACATAAGAAAGAAGTAACTCTCTCATACATGAAGCACAGCTTATATCTCAGGAAGGTGTTTGGGTTGCAGACTAGACAGTGCAAGTGTCGAGTAAGCATCTACGTACAATTAGTTACATACACTTCTTCATCTGAAAGAAATCCAAAAGTAATGTAGACACACCACTATCTTCTGCAAATAAGGTATCAAATGCCCGACAGGGATGCACAAATCCTAACAGTTATTCCACACCAGCGATACAAAGTACAGACATTTTAGCCACTCCACCTATAGATACCATACAGAAAGACACACATTTCAGAAAACTTCATCCTCTTTGGGGAAAAAAACCCACAAACCAAACAAACCAAACCAACAAAAACCAACCCAAATTAAAGAACACCCACAAAAAATAAAACCACAAGTAGTAAACAGACTAGAATTCTATCACCATTAACCTAGAAGTCTCAACAGGCTCTACAGAGTTGGGGAGTATCAGCCTTACCCCATTTACTTGTGAGAAAAGGGAACAACAGGTTAAGGGGCTTGCCTGAGATCAGAGAGACCCAGTGGCAGAATCAGCAGCTCTGTGTCCAAATCCTGTGTTTTAAACACTAATGCACAAACTCCTTCCTTGATCCAGATATAGAAAGCGGTGTGATGTGCTCCTCACTTATTATGGAATGATAGAAAGTTTTGGGTTGGAAGGGACATTTAAAGACCATCTAGCTAAACTGCCCTGCATGGGCAGACATATCTTTCAATAAAATCAGGTTGCTCAAAGTCCCATCCGACCCAACCTTGAACATTTCCAATGATGGAGCATCCACAGCTTCTCTAGGCAACCTACTCCAGTGTCTTCACTCTCACTGTAAAGAACTTCTTCCTTACATCAAATGTAAATCCACCCCCTTTCAGTTTAAAACTGTCACTCCTTGTCCTATCACTGCAGGCCTTGGTAAAAAGTCTCTCTCCATCTTTCTTATAAGGCCCTTTAAAGTACTGAACGGCCACAGCAAGGTCATCTCCTCTTCTCCGAGCTGAAGAACCCCAACTTTCTCAGCCTGGATGCAGTACTCCAAGTGGGGTACCATGAGAATGAGACTGAGAAGAATCAGGTCCCTCAACCTGCTGGCCATGCTTCTCTTTCTGCAGCCCGAGATAAGATGATCCTCCTGGCCTGCAAGTACACGTTGCCAGCTTACGCCCAATTTTTCATCCACCAATATCCTCAAGTCTTTGCAGGGTGCTCTCAATCCACTCATTCTTCAGTCTGTATTGATACTGAGGATTGTGTCAGCCCTGGCACAGGACCTTGCATTTGACCATGTTGAACTCCTTAAGGCTATCAAGGTCCCTCTGGATGGCATCTCTCCTCTCTAGCGAATCCACTGCACCACTCAGCTTGGTGTCATCTGGAAACCTGCCAAGGATGCACTCAGTCCCACTGTCTGGATCATTAACATTGAGCAGTACTGGTCCCAGTACAGAGCTCCAAGGGACACCACCCATTACTGGTCTCCATTTGGACATGGAGATATTGACTGCAACTCTTTGGATGCAGCTATCCAGCCAAGTCTTTATCCATTGAATAGTCCATTCATCAAATCCATATTCACTGCTTCAATCACTAAAAGACTTTTAAAAATACAACAGAAAAAAAGAGGCAATTGGAATTATTAAAAACCCCTAATATATCATACCTGGAAATACTATACAACTAGGCAAGATTCACTTGGGCCACATTTGCAATGATCTCACCTCCTACTCTTTCTGAGAAAGGCATTAAAATTAAAGGTGTACAAAGCATGAAGGGAAATCCACCTGGGCATCAACTTCACTTCTGCTCTCCTCTCTCTAGGTCCTCTCAATAGCCCTTAATCCCCCACCCAGGCTCCACAACCTATGCTCAGACCACATCTCCAGCAGCACGGAATGCAATCACTGTAATTGATGTGCTGCTTTTGTTAAGACCATGGTATCAATAAACAGGAGTAAAACAAGCTGCTAAGGAAGATGCAGGAAATTTATTAGAATGGATGCACGCAGTGGCTGGCATAATAACTGTTGATGGTCAATTCATAAATCACATCTGGATTCTTTGGGGGACTTGTAACTCCCAGGCAGCTTCCCTCATAAAACAACAACGGTATGAGAAAACAAATGAGAGATTGCTGTCAAAGCCAGTGCAAAACCTTTGCTATGTCAGTCGCAGCCTTAAAAGCTAACAAGGATCCATTAGTCTAAGTTACCAGGCTCAGAAGCAGCTAAAAATTCAGCTCAAAGTGTCATGACAACGTGCTCTCATCCGCTTTCCCAGACAAGTGAGAAGTCCGCACCTCAGACACGCTCTTTGACCTCTCCAAACACCTGCAGTTTTAAGAGAGCCCAGCAACCCAGAAAGCACTCCAGTACCTATCAAAGGTCATCCAGCACTTCAGAAGCACCCAGTCCCTGCAACACTATCACACACCTGGCCAGAACAGAGTCTGCCTGCACCCAGGTGGTGACCCGGGGCCGCTAAGGGAATTACCACAGCAGACAGCAGTCCTGCAGGCCCTAGTGTGAGTGTGACTGCAGAAGAGACCGAAAAATCACAGCAGTGTGGCTGAGCAACCCAACCAGCCAAATATCATCCTGCTCTCAACGTAGGCCCACCCAGAAGCAGGTCTGCACCATCCTCTGCTACGCCGACCCCACAGCTTCACAGGCACAGTCCTTGCAGTAGCCCAGAAGCAGAAACGCTGCACTGCTTCAGCTGCCCCATCTTCTCCCCATGGCAGCCACAATGGTCCCATTACCTGCCTCTGACCCCAGTGCCCTCTAAAATGGAAACATCAGGGTGGTGGTGCCCTGGCCCATTCCCTCTGGCTTTCACAACCCCCCCAGGATGTGCAGGGCCCCTGACCACAAGATGCTGGTAACCAGTTATCCCGTGTCTATCACATGAATGAACTGGTAAACTGGGGCATCAGTTTGGGCTGCTGCATGAACGGATCTCTGGAGACCTTTCCTTCCACTTCTGCAGTGTCTGATCCATGTCAGTTGTGATGAGCAGGTAAGGAGGAGGACAGAAAGGGGCTTACAGATGACAAATTCCATGTAGATTTCTAACGGCAACAAATGCGTTTTATTTTTATGATGATTTATTAACGTGCTTATAAGTGTATAGGCTGGCCTGAGGCATCATTCCATTGTATCACAGGCTGTTGCTGCTTGCAGCTGGGGGTGATAAATAGCACCTCCTATACAACAGACTCAAGAGACTTCTTGTTATGCAAACACTTCACCCTTCAGGGCACTGCGCTGTGTTACAACGAGGACCACGCACTGCAGCCTTACAAGCTGTAACTGCTACACCCCATTTCAAAGCTTTCTCCTTGCCCTAGGGGACCAGCA
>NW_010175284.1:21090-25844 GCF_000695765.1 Mesitornis unicolor
CTTGTGCTGTAGGTTGAGGCTATCATGGCCAAATCTCACCTCAGTCTGTATTCACAGGACCCCTCAAAGGGGTCCATCTCACACATTACCAGTCTGGCTGGCTCCGAGGGCCATGCAAGCATTTCCAACTGTGTAACGCTGCTCACCGTATCACAACGTATTGGTTTACCCAGAGAGACATCAGCTTACCCAGGGCTGCCTGTTTCTCCAGCATGTGTTACAACAACGCTACCATTTGGCACTCGTGCTGCATCTTTCATTGAAGATTCTCAAAATGCTTTTTAGCAGCGTCGTTATCCTCACTTTTGCCACATAGGAAAATAATTCATGTCAGTCCAAAAAAGCGTAAGTCACAAAATGGGAATGGGAAAAAAGATTCTTCAGTTGCTCCACAGTCGAGGTCTACTGGATTATTCCTCAATCTATCTTACAGCCAAAGACGACTTCACAAGGTGCACACTTTAAAGATCTCACAGTACTTAAACACTACAAGCTCCATCAAGTTTTGCAAACCGTTATCCATGAAACTGAGGCACAGGGATGGCAACTAACTTGGCTAAGCTCCTACAGCCACTTAGTGTCAGAATCAATAACTTTGCAAACATCCCAAGGAAGATAAACACCACCACCAATACCTCTGCTGTTACCAATGAAAAATGCTAGTTAATAATAAAAAGCTCAGGAATGGATGCTAACTGCCCTAATTCTTGTTCAATACATAAGAGATAAGACCATGCATCTCTCATCACATCCCTTATACAAAAGCCTTTTTATGGTTTGTTTGGTGGGTTTTTTGTTGGGTGGTTGTTGTTGTTTGGTTTGTTTTTGTTTTTAAATACTTTCTGTTAGGAGATCCTAAGTATTGAAGCCACTTTACCAAGAGATTTACACCTTCCATTAATGCAGAAACAATACACAACAGTCACAACAAATATAAAACAGAAAAGGCCACAGGAAAGAATGATGCACATATATAGGGACAGAACAAAAACGCTGGTGCCGTGGAGTCCCTCCCAGGCCGTTAACATCTGACAACATTCGCACTTGACCACACACCGTGCACTCCTGACTTGGTGTGCGACTGTGACCTAAAAACTGAGGCTCCAGAGGTAGCAGCTATGGCTGCTGTGCCTATCCTACAGCCCTGAACATGCAATGAGTGCTCAGTCAATAATAAAGAACTGTAATAGATTTGATCAGGCTTCCGTTAACACCTGATAACATTCGCACCTTGACCACACACCGTGCACTCCTGACTTGGTGTGCGACTGTGACCTAAAAACTGAGGCTCCAGAGGTAGCAGCTATGGCTGCTGTGCCTATCCTACAGCCCTGAACATGCAATGAGTGCTCAGTCAATAATAAAGAACTGTAATAGATTTGATCAGGCTTGAAAGTGCTCGCTTTTTAAAACTGCCCCAATTTAGCTTTAACTCTAATGTCTCTGGTTGGGTGTTTTTTGTTTTCCTTCCACACTGCTAGCTTTGATGTCAAAAGCAAAGGAATAAGGGCTTCCAGTACCACTGCCATCAAGGTAATAGATGTGATAGACACTCGGGCTTACCACTGGCTAAGTTATTGATTAAAATTTGTCAGAAGATGCTTAGGAAAGTCTGCAAGAGGCTTCAAAGAGGGGAAGAAGAAGAAAAGAAAAAAAATAGAATGTTTTTCACTCCCAGAAGTGTATTTCAAAAGACTGAAGGTCAATTATCCCAGCAATTTACAGCCAGTTTCAACAATTTGCTTGGATTAGAGAGTATAATACAATAGGGGAGCTCTCCTGCTTGCTCTCCCCACCCTCTCTTCTTTAGCAGCACGTCTGAATGTCAGAAACAGCAGAACGTGTGAGGCACCAATACTGCTGAATAAAGCAGCAAATAAGCATTTGACAGTGGATCTTGGCAAGTACAGACTTAGCATATGCTAACTAGCAAGTATTGCAGGAGAGTTTAAAAGCCTGAAAAGACTGGGTTGGAGACAAATCAGCAAACAGGAGACGGGCTCTTTAATCACCAAGAAGGTCATTCGATCGGTGGGGATTATCAGTTATTGGAGGAAGATGCACAGAGATTTGGCAGTTGGAAAGTGGATTTGTACAGAAAAAATGATAGCTTTGCACAACCTGTTCATCCTTCATCATTTCCCTCTTCCTTTCAGCACCGACCTGCCAGAGTCACAGCAAGTACCTTCTGCAGGCCCCAGCACCATGGCCAAAAAGCAGAGCCTCGCTGCTCTTACACCCACTGTGATGCACCAGACCCAGCCTGACACCACCTTAGCCACCGGTATTGGATCTGATTATTTCAACTAATTGCTTTAACTCCTCACAAGGCAGGTAGTAACAGTGGGTATCCCCACCTGGATGGGTAAAGCAAGGCTGCCAAGTTGCTCTCACCAGCAGCCAGACACACCAAAAGGTTGTGAACTGTTGTGTTATTTGTATCACTAATGAAGTTGGTACTTTCCCGCTGCCCAAGCAAAGCACTCTCATACACCCATATCAACTTTAAAAAGGCCCAAACATGTCTATAGTGCAAGTGCTTTGTCTACTAATTACTGCAAAATACACACACATAATGCCTTCGTGATCAGTAGAATTATAATCCCATTAGGCATGCCTATAGCTGCCCATGTGCTAAAGAAGGTGATGAATATTTTCTGTTCATTCTTTCCTTTCACAGGTTATCAACTGCTCATTTCCTCTCTCCTCAGAGCAAAAAAGAGCTACAAAATGTTTCTGACCCAGAGCACATCGATGTTTTATTTCAAACCGTTTTAAATTTCCATTCCCCCAAATGCCCAAAGTGGTCTTCCTGCCACAGGGGAGCAGAAGGGGTTAAAAGCCCACCCTCATTCTCCTTGATGGAGGCCATCCAGCCATGACCCTGGCTGAGTGGCAAACACATAGGAAGTGGATTATCAATAACTCTTTTTTCTGCCTTCTTTCACCCTCTTTCTATACAACGTCAATGAGCTGGAAAATGAAAGGAATAATGCAGGTTTAAGAGGCCAATAATTAGGTCACAGCTGATCTCGGCTCAGATCAGCTGGCAGCTGGTGCCTATCCTGCCCCAGCGAGCAGGGCAGCTTTCAGGACTCCCAGGTTTAGGGCAGCCCCCCCCGCCCCCATTCTTTGTTCCCAGACTTCTAAGAAGCAAAGAACCATAATGCAAATATACTAGGTTCCTATTTACAGGGGAAAATTACTTTGCTTTTGTCCTAAAATACCTGAAATCCCCCTTCCTGCTGCCTGATCATCATCATGTCAGACCAGCATGACAGCCGAGTTACTGCTCCTGTGCTGTCCCCTTCCTTCCCCAACTCCATCCTGCCCACTCCCAAATATAATCTCGATGTTTGCTTGTTTTAGCTTCCGTAATCCTGTTGTCTTGCAAATCTCCTCACCATAATCCTGCTTTTGTCTGTCAATACAATTTGTTTGCTGTGGGGAGGAAGGGAGGTGTAACAGCATTGCTGGGAATGGAGAAAGCCTTTGCTCCTGACTTCCAAGGCTCTCTGCTCATTTCCAAACACACCCCAAGACATTTGGCATCGCTGCCCACTCCCAATCTAAGAGGAGGGTCGCAGCCTCTAAAACCAGGAAGAATTTGCTGGGTCAAACCAGCGGCTGCTGCAGAATTAATAGCATGGTGGCAAGGATGTGGTGTTATACAAACCTGCACACACTAGAGGGAGAGCAAGCAAGAAAAGCAAAGCAAAGGGAGAAGAGAAGCTCTGCTCTCCCTTGACAAAGGGCCTGCAATCTCATTCTTACCTGTGCAAACCAGAGGTAAAAGCTGAGAAAGCAGGGGATGGCTGTAGGCAGTGATACACAAGGGAGGAAAGAACAAAGTCTGTATCACTTGCACACCGACACAATGGTGATGGGCAGAGAAGCAAACTGGTAATTGACTGGTAAGAGCTGTGGCAATTTTGTGTTTGCATGAATAAAGAATCAGCTTAATCAGACTAATTCCTTCCAGTCTAAACACAACATGGGCTCCAGAACTCGCAGCAAAACTCTGCGGAACCAGCCAAGTTTCACACCAGAACAAAGGGGCTGCGAATTTCACCCAATTTGGATGCAAAACCGAGAGTCAGGCCAAGTGCCCAGAAAACACTTCTGGATTCTGACAGCCACCCACTGCAAAAGGACAACAAATCGTGAAACTCCTACGATTTGGGGTTTGTTTGCAAACATTTCAATAAGAGATATAGTACCTGAGGAAGCTGCTCCTCAGGTGCGTTGAGCTGGGTAGGAAAAGAGGGGGCTGCATGCCCTCCCGGGAGCAAAAGAAAACCAAAAGCAATGCTTTCAAGACATTAAGAAAAGTGTCATTAACACCACTTTCCCTATGTCAGCTCTCTGCCCCTTGTCTCTTACCAGGAAAGGAAGTATTAAAACATTGCATTCAGAATATCCTTCCCCCTAGGGGAAGTCTGGCTCAATCTCTTTGCAGGAAGAGGAGGATTTTTGGATTTACACTGAGCTAAGCTTGAGACCCAAACACTTGAGATGCTCCAAGCATATCTAGATCAAGTTGCAGGCACTGTTCATCCTGCGATCCCCTTTGCAAGCCTTCCTGTATAAAGTGGTTTTGTCTGTTTTTCCCAGAAGTACATCATCTGAAAGTGCATTCTGGGAAGGATCACTCAAGTTAGCAGCTTTCTCTACCATTTATGTAGCATTTGGACATAGTTCATTAGGACATTTATGTAGCATTAGGACAAGTTCACCCTCTCTTGGGTAGAAAA
>NW_010175285.1:0-10471 GCF_000695765.1 Mesitornis unicolor
GGACTGGATGATCTTTTGAGGTCCCTTCTAAGTGTTAATTTTCTGCGATTCTGTGATAAGTGCACTGTTCACATACACATGCTTATTTCCCACAAAACTTTTCTGAATATCTGTGTCTCAAATATATGTTTGTCAATTGATTCACACTTTCTCGGCTGACTTATTCCCAGCTTCAAACCCAAAACCTAGTTATATTGGACCTCAAAATCTTGGTCATTCATCCCTTATATATGAAAGTAAGAAAAGAAATTTGTGGTCTTTCTAAAAGTCCAGATTATTTCCAATGCCAGTTTTTCTCCAGAATCAGGACCCCTAACAACAAGCTTCAATCTAGCTGGTCCACAGGTGTGAGCCTCAAGGACCTGTGCTCTTGCTCAGAGCTTATGCTGGCTGGTATTGGACTTAGTGTCTAACCCACACTTATTCTACCAAACTAGCCAGTTGAATCATAGAATAATTGAATCATAGAATCATCGGATCATAGAATACCAGGTTGGGAGGGACCACAAGGATTATGCAGTCCAACCTCTCAAGGTAAAAGTAGAGTTTAAATGAGATGAGTCAGCACCCTGTCAAGCTGACTCTTAAAACTGACAAATGTAGGGGAATTCACCACTTCCCCTGGGAGATTATGCCAATATCTGATTGATCTCATGGTAAAAAAATTTCTTCTGGAGCTCAGTCGGAATCTCTCCAGAAGCAACTTGTGTCCATTACCCCTCGTCTTTTCCATGTGACTGCTTGTGAAAAGGGAGTCTCCATCTCCTTGGTAGCCACACTTTATGTACCAGTACATGGTCATAAGGCCGCCCCTAAACTTTCTCTTCCCAAGGCTGAACATTTTCTCAGCCTTTCTCCATATGGCAGGTCTTCCAGTTCTCTGATCATCCTTGTGGCCCTTCTCTGCACCCCTTCCAACCTGTCTGCATCTTTTTTGTACAGCAGGGACCAAAATTGTACACAGTACAATTGTGTCACAAGAGGAAGAGGATGAAGCAGAATAAGGGTGGTTTATCTTCATTTTCCTATGGTTTTTTGAAAAATCAATTTCTTATCCTTGTTTTAAGGCCCAGTGGAGATTTTCCCTCTCTTGTTTATCTACATTGAACTTAAGCAATCTGAAATTTCTGTCCATCTATAAAAGTAGATACAGATGCTAACATATATTACAGAAGGGCAATACAGCCATACACAAGCAACCCAGCTTTCTGGCAACTCCATGCAATTTCTTGATGCAAGAGATCAATAAACAGACTAGAGGCGATGGTCTGTTGGACCTGCTACTCACAAACAAGAAAAATGTGGTGGAAGATGTGAAGATCAAGTGACCATGAGATTGGGAAGTTTAAGGTCCTAAGATAATTCAACAAACTGTAATTACAACTGCGGACTTCAGAATTGCTGATTTTGGCCTTTTCAGGGCTTCCCAGGTCTCTACTGGAGCTGGCAGGAGGGCAGTAGTACGCACAGGAGGGAGGATTGAGGTAGGGAGCACTGAAGCCAGTTAAACATGCAAAAGCTTGTGGGACTAGAGAGGAAAAAGGAAAATGCTGCACCCATCTTAAAGAAAGATGAGGAGAGGATGGACCCAGGCAACCTACAGGCCATTTTATCACATCATAGGCCCTGGAAGGGGAAGGAGCAACTTCTCTTAGAAGTCATTTATAGACGCATAAAGGACAAGGAGGCAACTGGGAAGAGCCAGCATGGGTTTACTGAGGGCAAATCTTACTCAAGAAACACGATTGCTTTCTGTGGTGAGTTGACCAGCACTCTGGACAAGGAGCGGGCAGTGTATGCTGTATATGTCAATTTGAGCAAAACTTTTAACACAGCCTCCTGTAGTTTTCTACTCGCCAGACTGGCAAGATAGGGGGATGGATAAGTGGATAGTAAAGTGGGTGGAAAATTGCCTGGAATGCTGGGCTCACAAAGCTACTACCACCAATGCAAACAGTGGGTCTGCAGAAATGCCCTGGGGCCCTGGGTGCAGCAGGTTGCCAGGAGGCAGCAGCGCTCCTGGGCAGCAAATCACTCCTCACACCCAGGTCTGCACCATCATGGGTACAGCAGCAAGGCCAGACACTGATCCCACCCCACTGCTCAGCACTGGTGAGACTGCACCAGGATTGTAGGGTCCAGATCTGGGCTCCTGAGACAGGACAGATCCTGACATACAGGAGCGAGTCCAGCTGAGGATCATGTGGATGGTCAGGGCTGAAGCCTGGGGTGTACATGGGGAGGTAGAGGGTGCTGCGCTGGGTCATTCTGGGGAAGAGGAGGGTAAGGGCAGACCTCACTGCTGTCTGCAGCTATCCGGTGGGAAATGAAAAAGCCAGAGTCTTCTTGCAGAAGCATGGTGATAGGAAGAAGTAACGGCAAAATTTGGAAGATGGGAAAGCCTGATAAGGAAAACAAAAAGTGTCATAAGAGTGCATAAATACTGGAGCAAGTTGCCTGGAGAGGTTGTGGGAAGTCCTATACTGGAAATGTTTAAGATTCAACCAAGCCCTGAATAAGCCCTGCTTTGAGCAGGGGGTTGGACTAGGTGACCTCCATAGGTCCCTGCCACCCTGAATTATTCTAGGTGATTCAGTGATTCTAAACATTTGGGTTACACACATTCAGACAGAAAGCATATTTCAATGTTTTTCTGTAGTGCCCTTATTTTTTTTGTTAAATTTTATTACCTCTCCTGGTTTTCATGGTTGTACAAGGCAGATCTAATTTGCACTTGTCAAGTTTCTTTGGAACATATGAAGCTGTCATGTAATTATATGTACAGAATTCTTTATAATTTAAAACACAAGATCCTTGAAATAATATGATTCCTTCATCAATCGGACCTTAAGTTGCTTCTTTGGCAGATTGTGTGTCATGTGCACTATGTGTCATGTGGCCTGGGCAATCCATATATTCTGTCCTTAGCCACAAACTACTGACTCATTAGGAAAAGCTAAATTTTTACTTTTCTTTTAGTGAGTAAGGACAGATTAGGAGATCAATCAGCAAAATGCGAGCGTATTTGAAAAGAAAAAAAAGGAAAGGTTTGTCACAATATCACATTCACAGCCATATTATATAATTAACTAAAACATGGTATCTGCTATGGAAGATTACTTTTCTCATTGTAATATAATAAAAAGCTACCTTTATGGGATGTAGTCCCTAATCTATTGAATTTAATGTGAAGACTGCATTCAGACTTAACAGTCTTGAGTTTTCCTTGCGCTTTTTAGCTGTGGTGTTTATTTTGTTTGTTTGTTTCTTTGTTTTTAACTTTAGGTAATATTTTGGGCTTAAAAACCATCAGAAACTGCTTCTTAAGTGGACCTTAGCTTGTGACAGTTCTTATTTGCATATGAATCACAAAGTGATAAAGTGGTAACCTTTTGTTAATCAAAATCATGTCCATGTTAATTTAGCTGTGGAAATCAAAAGTGAGAGACAGGGATGGCTTGCCAC
Organism: Mesitornis unicolor; assembly: GCF_000695765.1. Lineage (NCBI taxonomy): Eukaryota > Metazoa > Chordata > Aves > Mesitornithiformes > Mesitornithidae > Mesitornis > Mesitornis unicolor. The sequence continues at coordinate 3,466 of NW_010175285.1, forward strand.
CATGGTGATTTAAAAATATGATAACTTTTGTTTCTCACTCAAACAGCCCAGATGGAGAGAGAGGTAGCACCGTTTCCTCCAAATCACTTATCCATAAAATGCCGAGTTTACAGATATTTTAAAATGTTACCAGGTGAATAATATTCCTGTGTACATATTCTTAGTTTGTGAGCACTTGTCATATGGTGTTCCAGCAATTCAGTCTTTTTTCTTTTTTTTTTCTCTTTTTTTTTTTTTACACATACAGTGCATGTGCTTGCATCAGTATCTCTCCCCATTAAATTCTGCTCATAATTAATCTCTCGGTTCACGTAATCACCTCTTCTGTATGTTCTCCTAGCAAAGGAAGTGAGTCCTCAGGGTTGCAACATCTCAGCCAGGGAACAAAGGCTCTACTTTCCTCTGTCCATGGTAAGAGTGTGCTAATGTGATTCTTTGTAGCTGAGCTTCTTAACAAAAAAACGAATTTACAGTCCTCCAGCTTTCCTGGCTAAGGGGTTCTTCAAGGCTTTCAAGAGGTGACCTTGCAAAGGATTGTGTTCTTTAATGCACTCCCTTTTAGAAGAGAGCTTACCTGTTTTCTCAGCCTGATGTAGATACTATTAAAAGGGGTTTCCATGGATACTGACATCAATAGGAAACAAACGAGGGCTGTCCTCCTTTCTGACCCACTGGAGTTCCTCACTGTTGCTATGGCAAAGCTTACAGATGTCGCTGGTATTGTTTTGCATAATCAAATTTAAAATCTACATTCTGGGCAAAAGTATTCTGTAAGGATAGGTAAATACTTCTAGGCTGAACAAGTTATAATTTGTGATTGATGACGGTATTGGAAAATTTCTCAAAATTTAGGATTATTTTTAAAACAAATGGATTATGCTACAAAATATATTTCTCATGGGTCTCTGTCAAAGCCAGAAGTAGGAGGTCAAAAAAGAATGAATCTCAGAACCTGCTTAAATTCTCCCATAAAAATTATTCATTAATTTGGAATTAAACTTTGTCATTTTACGTCAGCTATGCCATATGGTTAAAACTAATTCTCAAGTTATAAACTTGCAAGGAATTACAGTTTTGTATTTCCTTATTATGGACCCGAATCAAAGAGTAGGTAAAAGGAAGTACCGCAGCTGATCGGACTGGAATGTAGATCCAACTGCAAACACCAATTTAGACATTAATGGAGAATAGATACTAATATTCTTATCATCCTAATATCAAATAATTACTTCTGGTGTTGCATAGACATTATTTTATTAATTTTATTATTTGACCAGGAAGGTTTTTAGGAATATACCTGCATTTCATAAAAAATTTCCTTAAAAACATGAAACACTATTTCCCCTTTTCTCCAAAATACACACACACAAAATAAAACATTTCACTCTCCCTGAGATACACAAGCCTTTCAAGTGGACTAGTCGGGACTTCTCTAGCAGTTAAGATCTATTGCCAGTGTACCAACACTTGGAGATGGATATAGAAAGTTCTTCCAAAAAGAAGAAAATGAAAATTTGTAGAAGAAATAACTGTAGGGGCATACCAGTCAAAGAAAGGGTCTGACCTCCCCAGTAAGGCATTATTTTATCATTTTATGTCACCTGGATTAGCCTGTTTGTTTGAATCTTCTCTGTGTACGTTTTATTGTTTTATTTCCCATCCTGGTCATAAAGGGCATGTTTACTGTCTAGTAAGCAGAATTAGGGTGGCTGTAGTTTACGTAGTCAATAGCAGTAAACACTAAGGTCAGTGTCTATCACATCTTGGAAAAATTGGGGTTAAAGCAAGTGAAATTATAATTCCATTTTGTTTTTATGGCTCTAATAGAAAGCCACAGAGTCCCTGACCCCTGCTGCCACTTATGTTTTGCTCTAATAGCAATGTATAACCTTTGACACTCAATTAAAAGAGAAAATAAGGCAAAGAAGGGGTCAGTATGCATGTTTGGCCAATCTAAGCCTCTGGGAAAAAAGGCCTTAGGAGGCTTTCAGAGAGAGAAGGAGAGAAGAAGAAGGGAGGGCAGGAAGGAGAGCAGGAGTGAAAGGGGGAAGGAGGGAGGAAAAAGGGAAACAGAGGAGGAAGATGGAAAGGAGAAGGGGGAAAAGGGAAGTGGGAAGGGAAGGGAAGGGAAGGGAAGGGAAGGGAAGGAAAACCCTTCCACATTTGTATGTTGGGTGACCTTAAGTCCTTAAGTGCATTAAAGCATGCTGTTGTATGGCAGTTCACACAGACTGTCTCTCTACTCTACATCATAGGTTTGTCTTCCTGGCTGCCTGAGTGGGACAAGGTTGATGCTTTTGGTTTTGCAATTTAATACACAGTCCTTTGACTATTTTTTCTATATAAATGAAAAATAAACTACCTGTTTTCATCTGATGTCTGTGTGCAAGGGGAAAGCAGGAGAAGGTTCACTTGATTTTGAAAGCTAACCCCAAGTAATATTGCAAGCAATATGAGATCACCTAACAGAAATGGTTAGTAGATTAGTCTTATATCTGTCACTGGATCTCATAGAAAAGGAAACTCTGTTTCTTGCTCTGACTTTAGGGAAAAGGTTTTTCCTAAGTATATAAGAGTTTGAACTATCCCCAGTCTAATTCTAGATTAGGAGTTGTCACGGCCCGCTTTAAAAAGTGAGCTCTTTTATCCCGGCATGGTGACAGAGTGATACAAATCACTCTGGAGAAGGGTGTAAGCAATATTTTTACTAAATAAGATACATGCCTTGAAGAACACTGGATTCAAACCTTTCAACAACCCGTAGGAGATGGAATACTGACAAGAAACCGAAATGGCCCCAGAATTACTGGAACACAGCGCAACTTAGAAACACTGTAACAATTTGATTAGCAGAACCGATTAAACTTAGCTTAATACTATCTTAATCAAAATCAAAACCCAAAACCAAGACCGTCAGCTACTGCCCGCTGCAGCCACAGCGGAAAAAGGAAAGAGAATGAGAAAATGAGAAAAAAGGAGAGAAAAGAAAGAAATAGTAATCAGAGAAGTAGAAAAGGTGAAAGATAGTCACCACTTCCAAGGCCTTTGGTGTTAAGATGGCGGCTGGACAAGCAGTTTCTTTGTTGAGTCCAGGTTGAAAGATGGCAGGTGAACACACAGTCTCAGAATTAAGTAGGGATATTTAAACTCTTCCCACATCCCCTTGCCTGTACCAGGTGATAGGGCACACAGCAGGTCACAACACACCTCTCACCAGGGCAAGTCTGGATATGCTCTCCAGCGTGGCCATTCCTGCCACTTGGGAGTCGCTCCTGAGAATCACCTGCTTTGAGGCATTTAACCCGCGCCATGCCAGGCCAGGACAGGCCCATACAGGAGTCTTCCATAAATTCATGCTAGACTTTAAGCACACACTTAAGTACTTTCTTAGATCTTCAGGAATTAAAGCCTAAGTTTCTGGGTTGGTATTGTGCACAGTCAATGCAAATTGTCACAGAAATCAAGAGGAGTTGGTTCAATTACTTTTTATAACTCATTTTCTCAGATGCATGTGTTATTGAAGACCTTTTGTTGTGAAGGATTCTGACTAAGGAAGTAGGGCCACAGGTTCTAGTAACTTCAACAGACATCAGTAGAAATCATGTTCCAGCCAGCTCAATTTAAGGTTTAATGAGTGCTGGTTTTTTGAGTATTCCTTTCTTGTTTTCGCTTTTTTTTCTTTCTTTTTTCAAAAATACAAGAGAGGCAAATTATGAGAAATGTTCTGATTTTGGTTATCACTACAGCTATCCAAAACTGATCAGAGGAGCTAAATGTAGTTGTTCAGATTAAATCAGCTAGCAATAACTTACATGTTTCATTTGTCAGAAACACTTCTGCTGCCACTGGGGAAAGCTGCAATGGACTTCTGAGCTTCACTGAAAAAAAAGTTCTTATTCTCACTTATACTGAAGCAGTTAGAACTGTTGTGCAATGGCTTTCTACTTGAATGGAAAACTAGGAAGAAATAGCGAAGAAAATCCCTCTGGCTGTTGTGTATTTTGAAGACCCCAAGCAAATCTATCCCTTTTGTTTTCAAGATGAAACATTTTAGTTATTGTAGTTATCCATAGAGGGTTCTCCATGGGTGAACTTAACAAATTAAGTCATTGTTGACCTCTCCACTTGTAATAATCTGTCAAGGTGCATTCTGTCTTACATCATAATGTAAACATATCTTCAGATTCCTATCTACAGCTAAGAGAGGAGAGAAACTTCCAAATAAACTTTAAATATGTGTATTTTCTCTCTAGCTAAGATATTTTTTAAAACAGTCCTCCCTTGTGACTGCATTAGCTCCTTATTTCCTGTATTAGAAAGACTAAAAAGTCAAGAGGTACAATCCATCCAGCTAGTTTTAAAGAAAACATTTTTCTTCTGCATGCTTTTTTCCCATGGTTTTATCAAATATTTGTAAAACAATTTGAGTCAGGCAGCAGCATCTACTTATTCAACCAAGTGACGAGCATCATCCAAATCTGAAAAAAATCTGGATTTTTAGAGACCTTGCAGTGTGGTTCCCAGGCCTTTCTCTGCTCTCCTCATCTGTGACTGACATGAAGTACACTGAAGTCCATGCAACAATTTCCATTGCCTTCTCGCATCTCTAATGGAGATGCCTGTGGAAAGAGCCTCATTTCACAAGAGGGAACATGATTATTTTGAGAAACTTTGTGCTGAATAATACTGGGAAGCATTGCATTTTGTCTAATATCTGCCTTCCTTTTTTTTGTATGTGGAAATAATGGATTGAGTTAAAGACAGGCTTCCTTTGAGTTTACATTATTTACTGCAGCCGCAGTAAAAATTATTTTGACGTACATTGCTGTGTTTTGCATTCAAGAGTGAAAAGAGAAGGTGAAACCAGACATACTATCTCACTTGTATTCTAATGCCATTTTAGCCCTTGGTAACAGTCCTGTCTACAACTAAGAAAAAGTGGAGGGAGATTATCTATTCATTTTATGTAATGTATAATCCAAATGAGATGTTGTTCTTATGATGCATTAGATCATCCATCATCTGAGCTAGCTGACACTCCAATGATCTATTGATACAATAAATCATAGTAGGTCATACTGATAAAGTATTACTTACAAGGGAGGAGTGTCCATGTGAAAAGCACTACTTCAAAAAAGTCAGACAAAACAAAATCAAAAATCAAAGCAACACAAAACTGAGGTCTGGAACTAGATTCCTTACCACCAGACAAATGGAGGAAAGAAGCTGCAATTAACTGCCAACATGAAAACCTCAAATAGAACTCTTATTAAAGGAAACCAAATTTTACTTCTAAACAGGACTGGACTTTGAATGTCCTAGTTACAATTTCTAGGATCAAAGAACCACTTGTGGAGTGTTATTGCACACAGGTCAAAACTGAAATCCCAGCTGGGAAGTTAAAAGTCTATAAGAGGTATCTAGCTGAAATATATTCATTTGGGTTATACTAATCATTCAGAAATAAGAACCTAAACAAGAATGGAGGAAAGAGTTCTGACATGCCAAAGGATTTTGCTTTGACCCTTTCAGGCAAAATAGTTTGATATTTCATTTTGAAATGTTATGTATTAGATATTGGAAAACCAAATGTGACTTTGAACATAAGCAGGGCTTTCTTGTGAGAAAATATATTTTGGATTGCTTTAAAAAGAAAACTTTTTCAATCATGTTTTTCATGATCAATTTTTCTTCAATGTGCTTTGAAAACTTAAGAAGTGAAGTGGAAATCTTACCATAGTCTAATCTCATACGATCAAATATCCATTTTCTCTGGTCAGTACAGAGCAAACCTTTATAAATAAATAGTGAGATGAATGGATATCTATCACAAGTATAGCTGCTGGAGAACTTTCCATAAAATTAGTCTCTTTTCTTTGCAAGTACTGCAGCTCATACAGCCAAGAAAAGAATTAAATTCTTAGGAGTGTGTTCTGCTTTCACCAAAACCAATAGCTCAATATCTCCAGCAGATCAAACCAGCTGTTAAGTAGTTGAGAATCACTGGCTGCATTTTACATTTAAAGGATCTGGACCTCACTGTCTTTGACAGGCACTTCATAAAGCCTTGTAAAGTCCTATGTTTTTGAAAGATTACAATGAATAACTTTGTGGAAGATCTGTACAAAAAATAGCTAATGATACTAACAAAAACTATAGACTCTGGTAATTTCTTTTCCTAGATCATTGTTAAAATACAGAATTTAATACAAATAGTAATGACTTCTATGAAATACAAAACACTTTCCACCTTTTAGAGGCTTCATTTTTAAGATCCAGTTATAAAGGAAGACAGTTTTAGTTATAATATTGATTTCACCCCTATGCCAGAGTGCAGTAAATTCAATTATTTCTAATTATGTGAGTGGTGTGGACAGGCTAATTTCAAAAGACCATTCTACATAGGCAAGCTGATGTGGAAAATCATGTCTCTTCTCTTGCTGAGGCAGGCAGAGGGTCATTACAATATTAAGATTAAGCAATTGTGATGTTTGCCTGCAATCTTCAAACAGATTTAAATCAATCCCTGCAGAAGAACTGCTGGGTAGACTACAGGAGAGCAGTGGATGTTGTCTACCTCGACTTCAGCAAGACTTTTGACACTGTCTCCCATAACATCCTCATAGGTAAGCTTAGAAAATGTGAGTTAGATGAGTGGACAGTGAGGTGGATTAAGAACTGGCTGAATGGCAGAGTTCAGAGGGTTGTGATCAGTGCCACAGAGTCTAGTTGGAGGCCTGTGGCTAGCAGTGTGCCCCAGGGGTCAGTACTGGGTCCAGTCTTATTCAATATATTTATCAATGACCTGAATGAAGGGACAGAGCCAGGAGGTGTTTGCTGAGCTTAGCCCAGAGCCCGAGAAAGAAATTCCAGCCCTTCCCACCAGCCCTGGGACAGCAGTCTTGCTCCCAGCAGCTCCACAGAGGCTCTGGAACAGGAGCCTCGTCTGCCAGGCTGATCTGCAGGCTGTGACCCAGCAGCAGCCAAATCCTGCACCCTGGCCCGG
>NW_010175285.1:10627-19074 GCF_000695765.1 Mesitornis unicolor
CCATCCCCCAGTTCTTCCTGCAGTACAGGTACCTCCTCCCCCCTCCTCGCCACCATCAGGGAAAGGCTCAGAGCTTCTTTCCGCTCCCACCCCTTCCCTCTCCCCCCCCAGGTCCTTCTGCTCCGAGCACCGCCCACAGCAGACAACAGAGGTCGCTCCGGGGAAGGGCACCAGCTGCATCATCTGCCTGAACCCCATGGGGAACAGAAAGTCCTACAATACTTTGGTGTGAAGTCTTAAACCTCAGATTTCTGTAGGAGCAGGATTTCACTTACATGCCCCATCCCAAGACAAGATCACACAATATAGGATTTAAGTGGTAAGACAAGACCCTTCAGGACTTTCCTTTATCTTTTGTCACCAATGAAACTAGTTATTATTTACTGATAATTTTTAAATAAAGTTATACTGTTTACTCTAAAAATGCCAAGAAAGAACTGTTATGCAGAAAGGATTGATAAAAGTAGTAAAATCAGTTTCTGGAATTAATTAAAAACAATATTCACAGAAGAATGGGACAGTGCCACAAATAATTATCACTTGACAATCTCAATCTCACAGTCAAATAGGCCAATTAAGACACCAAATACAGCTAATGAGAATTCTTAATTGATAATTATTCATGGTCTTGGATTAATCTTGTATTTTACTCTTGGTTCATCACATGTACAGAATCATTTAGTTTGTTGCCTCTCTACTCGCTGAACAAGAACTGTGTCACACAGAGAGTGGGCTTTGAAGAGAAAGGACACCTGTGCGTCCAGAGGAGATAGTTGCACTATGCTTTAGCCAAGAGAAAAAAACAAGCCCAATAACTTGCTTCTCCTTTCAGTTATGTCAATGAAAATTAGGACTAAGTTCCACAATAACTATGTGGTCATTGCAATATAAAGTAGACATCAGGGAGAAGATACAGCCTAAAGACTCCACTGATCACCTTTATACATGGCATACGTTTCTGTCATTTCCATGAGACAAACGGATGTCAAAACTAAGGAGACTGGGATCTCTCCATAACAATCTTCTCTGCAGCTTGCCAGTTTCCCCTGCCTCCTTTGTTCAGTCAGCGTTCCATTCAGGATTTGGAAGTCCATCTGTTTTGATAATAATTTTATAAAGCAGATGTTGCTGGTATTACAAATTAAAAACAAATGAAGTGCAGTTATTTATGTAGAGAAAATAAAAGGAAACCTTTTATTTGATGCTTGTAAACATATTTCTTGAATGTCCATCATGGTCAGACTCACAGACAAGACAGCAGACATAAGCCAAGGCACAGTGACAAAGACATGCATGGTCTCTATCAAAAACATAAGTTTTAACAAACAGTAGTAAAGTAAATGTATTTTTCTTGTGGGTTTCATCCTCTTCATCCATGACAAACACCAGGCAAAAATTTAACAAAACCTTTTAAGCTTTTCTGCTTAGGTCTCATGTTAACCTTGGGGCAGAAGTGCTCATTGAATGGTTGTGCCTTTGTGGAGGTAAATTACTTCATCAAGATGTTGTAAGCCATCTCTGTGCACCAGGATAAGCAATGTCTCCACTCCCGAAAGCACAGAGATTCAGTGTTAGCCAAACAAAACTGTACTAAAAGAAGGGAGATAAAAGAGAGACAGAAAGCCTCAAGAGAAAACCTACAAAAAGGGCAAATCAAAATCAATTGCTTTTTATATTATTCCCAACTTCAGTCTTCCTTTCACATCTCTGTGCTACTTACATAGGATCTATTCCTTACCATTCTTTCTTTATTATATTGCACTCTCTGTGTTATAGACTCATAAAGCCATAGAATGGTTTGGGTTGGAAGGGACCATAAAGATCACCCAGTCCCATCCCTCTGCCATGGGCAGGGACACCTCCCACCAGACCAGGTTGCCCAAAACCTTGTCCAGCTTGGCCTTGAACACTGCCAGGGAGGGGTCATCCACAGTTTCCCTGGACAACTTGTGCCAGTGTCTCAGCACCCACACAGTAAAGAATTTCTTCCTAATATCTAGTCTGAATCTACCCTCTTCCAGTTTAAAGCCATTCCCCCTCATTCAATTGCTACCTGTCCTGGTAAAAAGTTCCTTCCCAGGTTTCCAGTAGGACCCCTTCAGGAACTGGAAGACTGCAATAACATGTCCCCACAGCCTTCTCTTCTCCAGGCTGAACAGCCCCAACTCTCTCAGTCCTTGCTGGAGAGGTCCTCCAGCCCCCTTATCAGCCTCGTGGCCCTCCTCTGGACCTGCTCCAACAGCTTCGTGTCCTTCTTATGTTGTGGGACTTCTTATGTTCTCTTGGCTTAGGATGCTGTTTTTTACCTTTTCCCCTAGAAGGGCAGACATCCCTGGTGTCATTGCTTCTCTTGTCACACTCCAAGTTTTAGTTTTACCCATTCCCTTTGTAAGCCTACCTAAGAAATCTCTCTTGAACGTTTCAGCAGTGACCGTCAGGGAGGTAATGGAAAGCTTACTTCACTAAAGCACCTTCAGATGCAAAGTTGTACCATCCTCAGGCTCAGCAGACTAGAGGGTAGACTAGTGTGCCCCACTCAATCCTGGTACTCCAAAGACAGTTTTCTTTGGATAAACACCCCCAGCAGTACCCGGCCCCTGTGGCACCCTGGAATTCAGATCATGTCTATACAACTCCTTTGAATGTGCACAAATTTAAATCAGAGGGCTGTAGGACTAAATACAATTTGTGAATAGCCACAGAATATAAAAAGGAAATCTTGCACACTGTGGTCCTGAAAATGTTTTAAATAAAGTGTGGCAATGGAGAGCCACTGCCTCAATTTTAAATGTAATTTAACAGCTCAATGGTGTATCTGCATGGCATAAGGAGTGATCAAGTAGCAGTCCCTCAACTGGTACTCAAAGAATTATCTCTAGAAACAGAAACAACCTAGTTACAACATGCAGTCACTGTATAGGGCAAGCAGGCTTGCAGCAGACCCTGTTCAAACCATGAACCAAAAAACCAATTGGAGCTTGCATTTTCATCTCTCTGCAGGTACTCATTGCACTTTATCACCCATGGTGGTCTGGAAAATAGCTGAGATATAGTTAACACAGCATCAAGTTATACAGTGTAGCTGGCTCAATAAAAGTCAGTGGGATTTTGCATCCTACCAAGCCTAAAGAGTATCATTAGAAACAGCTGAGCTAATACTAATCTGACATGCAAAGCAAAACTGTTATTTTGGCAGAATTGTGATCAGCAGGTCAGTATTGCAGAATATGCACAGCAGAAGACTCTTAAATCCAAAATGCAACACAATTAAGGATTTTACATAGGCAATGTACTAGCAAAAGTCATTTGCCTTGCTAAAACAAGGTAAATTTTGTTGTGAAGTGAGGGAAGACAGGCATTTAGCTTAACAGTTCAAAATTGACCCACATATTCAATAATGACTTTTTTTCTAATTGTTATTTCCAACTGTTTCCCAAGTTAAAGTAAAAAATATTCTACTTTCTAATTGCATGTCACTGAGGCTTTGAGCTGTTTCTTGTCATTTGATTTCTCATTCACTGAGATGTTCAAAGGCTGACGTGTGTCTCACCATTTTCAGGCACTAATTAGAGCTTCTCTTAATTGCAGGAGGGACAACATCAGTCTAATGCCAGTCATCTTGTGAAAGTTCACAATACTGCTAATACTCCAGGTGGTATAACTCATTCTCTCATTATGCTTAATAACATTGCTGGGGATTTTTGCTTTATATTTTCAGGTACTGTACTATTTAGGCTTGAGTTTAAATTCAAGTTATAAAACTTACATTTCTCAAAATGTAAGTTGTGGCAGAAACTGTCTTGTTTATTGCTCACCACTCTGGGAATTTTCACCCCTAATTTACTCTCCATTATGAACAATCCCATAACAACATTCATTTGGTCTAACCCAGAAAGTGATAACATTCCAGGAAAGGCAAAACCTATATCCTTCTCTGTCGTCTGGCTGACTCTAAGGCAAAACAACTGACTTGAATCTGAAACTCAGGTCTGCACAGTGCTTTCTGTTCTTGTCAGCTCCCACCAGTGTAGCAGACTCTACATCTTCAGAGACTGAGGCTTTCTTGCAGAAAAGGGACAAATCTGAAGACTTCTTGAAGGCACCTTAGTTTTTCAAGATTATGTTTTCTCTTTTCAGTCAAACACCCAGGAGGGCTATAATACAACAGATAATCACAGAATCTCAAAATCACAGAACATTAGGGATTGGAAGGGACCTCAAAAGATCATCTAGTCCAATCCCCCTGCCGGAGCAGGAACACCTAGATGAGGTTGCACAGGAAGGCGTCCAGGCGGGTTTTGAATGTCTCCAGAGAAGGAGACTCCACAACCTCTCTGGGCAGCCTGTTCCACTGCTCTGTCACCCTCACTGAGAAGAAGTTTCTTCTCAAATTTAAGTGGAACCTCCTGTGTTCCAGCTTGTGCCCATTACCTCTTGTCCTATCATTGTTTGTCACCGAGAAGAGCCTGACTCCATCCTCGTGACACTCACCCTTTAAATATTTATAAACATGAATGAGGTCTCCCCTCAGTCTCCTCTTCTGCAAACTAAAGAGACCCAGCTCCCTCAGCCACTCCTCATAAGGCCTTATGATCTTCTCAAAACTGGTAATTTTAGTTAGTAAACAGAAAAACAAATCAAGACTACGAAGATTTAAGAGTACACACATCTTTGGCTGTTTCACCAGAAGTTAGTGGTTCTCCTTTACAGCAGATAGAACAAAACAACCCATTGCCATTCTCCAGCAATGTGAGGCACTCATCAGCTTGGTGTCTTTTACTGGGCTTTCACCATCTTTTTCCTTACTCACACTGGCTTTTATGTTTGCATATTAGAGCAAAACTGAACATTTCAGAACTCTGCTCTGACACTACCTTTTAATAGCTAGGTACAAGCTATTAAAGCATACTTCTATAATGTAAACATAATATGTTCCCAAGGTAGCTCCATGGAGTTACGATGAAAAGACTCTGTAAGAGTGACAGATCCAGACTTGCCATTCATTATTGAATGACCAAAATAATCACTGGAGTCAATATCTTGTCTGCTGTCTTCCAGTCAGACAAGCTCAAGAGAGACTAAGAGAAAACACAGTATGGACAGTGGGTTTTTTTAAGTCTTTCTCTCCTTTTCATTCAAATCCACCTACTTGCTGCACTGCACTTGAAATAACCTCCCTGCTTGCTTCCTGCTGTTGGAGACAGTGGTGCTCAACTGAAGTTATCAATCTTGGAATTGCCTACATAACAACATGTTTCTGTTTTCTGCCACTCACACCTGAGGGGTGGTAGCTCTCTGAAGATGTTTCCAAGTTTTGGCTGGAGCCAGTAAAGGTAATAAAGGAGTTACTTCTACTGTGGTTTGGCATTAATTCACCCACATAGTAAAGCCAACATAAGAAAGAGTTGGAGTTTCATTGCTAATTCTCCATAGTTAATTAGACTGGGATATTTTTATATAGCTTGTTTTATCTTGAGAAGGGGAAATTCTCAGCACCATTATCTCATTTGTAGCAAAACCAAAAAAAAAAAAGCATGTAGAGTAGCAGATGATAAGCAAAATTAATAACAGTGGAATTTGAGGGCAAAAGGAGCTTCTGAACAATGTACTAGCTGAAATAGTTACCAGAAACCTTGAAACAAAAATATCCATCAGCTATATCAAGCTCCAAGGATGAAGCTTTCTGTGCATACAATGTGCATTGGAAACACTAAAGCCTCAGATCTTCAATACTTCAAGCAAGTTTTTCTTGTTAAACCAATGACTACCTGCAAAGGCTTTCCTATGGATACAGCACACAAGAAGTTAAAATGAAATGCATGCATACATTGCTTTTCAAGCATAATGCAAGTCCCCCTGTGTTTCACAGCCTGGTTGGTTTAGTGAGCCTGGCTTCAGTAACAAATAATTGAGACACTATTCAATTTTGCATGACTGATAGTGAGACTTTTCACTTTTGTTCTGATAGTCTGGCAAAAAGACTCCTCTGTTCTATCTATCATTCATTACTCTGTATTTTGCTTAAAAAATGAGTTGGCCTACATTGTATTAACAATATTTGCAGTAAGAATAATCTGGGAATACATGTAGGGAGTGCTCAGCAGTAAAAAGAATCCCTGCTAGTAAGCACTTGTAGCACTTCAAATGTACTCAGTGTCAGATCAACTTTTATCCCATTATTGCTATTAAACTCTTAAAAATCGCCAAGAGATAAAGAACTGATAGCAGGATTATTCATGTTTTTTTCACTAATATAATTTTGCTGTTTTTTCTGCTCATGGAGTGAGAGAAAGCATTTAAGTCATAAACAAAGTGGCAAATTAAATCAATTTTGACTAAAGAACAAAACATCCAAAGATTTCTGTGCAGTTTTTTCATTCCTTCAGTATGACCTTATTCTTTTAATACTAAGTCTATGTGGCCTTTTGAATATAACCATCATTACCTTGTCATCTCTTCAACATTATTGTTTGGACTTCCATGTACCATAATGGTTTATACCCAATGCTTTTATTTAAAAAACAAAATGTAAAGTTAGACAACATGGCAGTATACAGCCTACTTTTCCCTATTGACTCTCCTCTTACTCAATTCCTTCATTTACCTTTATGCTTTTAAAAAAAAAAAAATCAGCTACTTCCAGTGACATTTCAGTTGTAAATTAATCTTTATTGCTCTTCTTTCGTGAGAGTAAGTCCTCTAGCCTATTCAAGGAGTTGAAAAGTCACCATTGATTTACAGGTGACTAATTTTATTAATCACGTGTTTGTCCTGGCTTTGCTATAACTCCATTGTTGATAACTGTTGATAACTCCTCTATGCCTTCTCCAAAAGGCATATTTTCTATCCCTTTGCTATTAATAAAATTGCTAGACTTGAAAAGCACTTTCAAAATATACTGTCCCCCCAGAAAAATCAAAACAATGTTTATGGAAAAAATGAAAGAAAACTCCAATTCAGAGAACAATCCTAGTAAACACAGCAATAATGAGATAACTCATTAGCAAGTACTACAGCTGTGGGTCTTTAAATGGAAAGTTCTCTTAGTTCCTTCTGGTTTTCTTCATGGCAGTCATGGAAGAGACAAAGCAGCAGTGAAAGAAATATCTGATGCATAGCTATTTCCAGCCTGCCACGGTATCCATGCAAGATTTCTTCCCTCATGAAACTCTCAGGAGAACACAGGCTCCAAAGTGGCTTCCCGCATAGACCATGCGGATAGAAACGATAGGTGAAGGCAATAGCCTTTCGTAGCAATGATCATGAATTCGCTGTGGAAACAAAACTGATTCTACAGGGCTGTGCAACATCTTAATGCAGTGTGTGCAGCTGTGGCTGCCTGCAAGTACTGTGTGGCAGGAAAGCTAATCACAGAATCACAGAATCTCAGGAGTTGGAAGGGACCTCGGAAGATCATCTAGTCCAACCTCCCTGCCAGAGCAGGATCACCTAAACTAGGTCACACAGGAACGTGTCCAGGTTGGCGTTGAATGTCTTCAGAGAAGGAGACTCCACAACCTCTCTGGGCAGCCTGTTCCAGTGCTCTGTAACCTTCACAGTAAAAACGTTTATCCTAATGTTCACATGGAACCTCCTATGTTCCAGCTTGCATCCATTGCCCCTTGTCCTGTCATTGGACATCAGAGAGAAGAGCCTGGCTCCTTCCTCCTGACACTCGCCTTTTACAAATTTATAAACATTAATGAGGTCACCCCTCAGTCTCCTCTTCTCCAAGCTAAAGAGACCCAGCTCCCTCAGCCACTCCTCATAAGGGAGATGTTCCACTTCCTCCATCATCTTTGTGGCCCTGCGCTGGACTCTTTCAAGCAACTCCCTGTCCTTCTTGAACTGAGGGGCCCAGAATTGAACACAATATTCCAAATGCGGTCTCACCAGGGCGGAGTAGAGGGGAAGAAGAACCTCTCTCAACCTACTGACCACCCCCCTTCTGATACACCCCAGGATGCCATTGGCCTTCTTGGCTGCAAGGGCACATTGCTGGCTCATGGTCATCCTGCTGTCCACCAACATCCCCAGGTCCTGATAGTATTATAGCTAATATCATACTATCCAGAAAAAAAAAAAAGCTACTGTAACATAGCAAAGGTCTGTGACACCTGTGAATTATAAATGTTCCCAAAAGAATGTAATTAACCTTGAATATCGATATGATATTACTAAAATAGTGCCACTAACAATAGTGTGCAAGCATTTTCTAACATTGCAATGGCATAGCCAAACACTATTTTATATTGCCATATGAGCAAGGTGACCAGTGAAAGTGGCAATATGGGTGCAGCTGCCCAGAAAACACACCCAGGAACAAAGGTTGCTAGATAAAGGACAAGATAAGCACAGGGGACTGCAAACAGGCAGGCCATCCTTCTGAATAGATAAAGATTACTAGCAAAACTAAAGAAAACAAGTGTCCTGGTTTGAGCTAAATA
>NW_010175286.1:0-22426 GCF_000695765.1 Mesitornis unicolor
TCGAGGTCCCTTCCAACTGCTAACATTCTGTCATTCTGTGATCACCACAAACCAGTACATTCTGATGATTACTGAAGACAACTTACCGTATCTATTTAGTTAAAAGAAACAGGCAGTGATAGTTGTTCAAACCTGGAGAAAAGGAAGGATGTGCTGGCAGCAATGAACCTGCAAATAAAGTCTGCTCCTTAGCAAACACACTGACTGAGCTGACCAATGCACACTAAAATGCTTTTAGTAAACAGTTGTCCAAATATTGCAGTTCTGCTTTTTCTTATATCTGATAGATTAAATTTCAGGATAAAACAGATTGGCTTAAACTCAGAGGATGAGATAGGAACACATGACAAGTGTGAAAGTAACCAGTCAAGCTTTCTTGCTAAATAAACACATTTTATTCCTAAATCGGCATGAAATGTGGCAGAAGAAAACGCCAGATCTGTAAAATCCAAACATCCTCAACTCCTGACAAACTATTTTTGGGGAAGCCCACTGTTGTCCCAAAGTTCCGGGGAAGACAAGGACTTGAGTCTCAGGCTGACCGACCTGCCCACTACCAGGTTACAGACACTGAAAAAAGTCTTGGTGTCAATTCCTGTAACAACCTGGCAATGTCTCCAGGCCTCTTGCTCAGCCCTGCATCCAGGATGGAGCACACCCCTGAACCCTTACTAACCACGAGGCTGAAGCCTCATCAATCCCTTGCAAATGGCACAAAAGCCGAGATCTTCTGTTTCATACGTCTCACTGAGGCCTCAACTGTCCTCCCTCAAAGAAAAAAAGTCCTGCCTCAAGCTGTGTACTGCAGATTCCACGCTTCTGTAACACCAAAGCCATTACATAGCCCTGGCTCCCCAGATCTCTTCCTCTATTTTCCTCTGTTTCATTTACTCTTTATCTTCACAACCATCGGTCCTGTGCGATAAATGCCAAGATCTCCCGTACAAGTACTATTGTTTTCTATTCCTTTCTGCCTTATCACACGCTTATGCTTCTCTCCATGTGGTGATAACACACATAAATGCAGTTCTTGTGGAAACTAGTTAGCATTAAAAGGAGTAAAGGGAAAAAAAAGAAAAAAGAAACAGGTGTAGGCAGAGAAAAGTGCCTGACAATACAAGCAGTAAGAACAGAAGATGGCCTGATGTGCTGCCAAAGGTAACAAGGATAGAATTGTACAGATGAAGCAGGCAGCTACATTTATAGCTCAAACTGCGTCTGCAATCCCATTTCAGCAGCTTAGATCTCTGCTACTGAAAAAAAAAGGATGTGGGTTAAGAATGACCCTCAGGTAAGGTGAACAGATAACCCTCTCTCACAGTGTGACGGAAGTTCACACAAACTGACCAAAATTTTAAGTACCTCAAAACCAGAAGAAAAGCTAACACTTTATGAGCATTTACAACTCTAGCATCACCCCTAGCACTGAACAGGTCTCAAGAACTTGACATAGCACCATCCCAGAACCATAGAAAAATTGACATCTCCACCCTTCTGCTCTTAAAAGTACTGAACTACACTAGCACAGCAGAAGTGGAGAACGAGGAGGCGACTCTTCTTGCTCTCTTGCAGCATGTACCCACGTACCCTAGAGGAGCAGGAGGCGGCCCCACAGTTACTGGAGTGTAGGGGGTAAAGAAGAGACGTACTAGAAGCAGGGCAAGGCTGGAGAGATGTCCTGACTGCAGAAATGGTCCAGGGTGGAAGCAGACAGACTGGAAAGAACACTCCTTATCTCACGTTGAACAAGAGAACAACTCTGGATTTTCAGGAAATCTGGTACATGAACGCTTCTTTTACCAAGAGGTGACTCGCTGTGTCTCCTCTTTCTGCTACTGCTGGTCCCAGGCAGCAAAAGCCTGCTAAAGCTGCTCCATACCCCAGATAGCAGCCAGCTGTACCACAGACCTGAACCCTGCTAGTAGCCTAAGCATAAGTCAGCATGAGCCTCCAAAAGCCATTCTGTGACATACTTGTATATGCTTCAGAACAGGTAGGTCCACGATTTTTCTGGATTTTAAATGAACAGAATAAGATCAGATGCAGTATTTACAAATAATTATGATCACACAAGTATGAAGCAGTACCTTAACAGGAATGCAAAGGGCAGGGGTGCACCTGTTCTAACATTTGTAACTACCACACAGCATCTCACAAGTTTAACTTCTCTTTGTATCAGAATATATCTCAGAGACAATAGCTTCCAAGGTGATTGTGCCTCACTGCGGCTTGACAATTGGTTTATACTCCATGGACCCTAAAAACCATGGTACCTGAAATGGTAAAGCTGGGCTGCTTAAGCTGGACAGCAGAAAAAACAGGGGCCAAGGTGTAATCCAGCCCTGCAGATCAGACATAGGCAACAAGGTACTCCTGCTGCATCACAGGGAAAAAAACCCCACCTAAACAAAACCAACCAACCAAACAACCCCAAACCACAAACAAAACTAACCAAAATTTCAGTCTGGCACACAGTATGATAAAGAATTTTATGACATTTGATAGCACTCATTATTTAGATCCAAATAAATGACAAAGAACAGAAGACATTTTGTTTGAATCATGCCTGCAGTGTCAGCTCAGGACTACATTGGTAGGCAGCAAACCTCTGAAGCAGTCAAAGAGGCAACTCCAAAGGAGGGCTGATAAAAACCTTTGAAATTGGCCATGCATTTCAGAAACACCCATACAGAGCCCTCTCTATTCTTCCATTAATTCTGTGAACAGCATTCAAATCATCTCTTCTTTTTCCCTCCTTACTTAAGGCCAATGACTTCTCTGTAGTTTGTTTATTTTTCAAAAGTCTGCCATAGCAATTAGTTTCCTTAACAATTTCTTATTGTGAGCGTGAAACATCTTTAGATATCTCCCTGTAGGGCCATCCCTCCTGCCTCCATAAGCGATTTCTTGAGTCCTAGGGGTTCCATAATTAATCTGAGAGATATTTTCTGTAAGGGATGTATGACATTTAGAGTTACAGTAACCCTGCCTTTGGTTATGTTTTGGCTTTGTTTTAATCTTTAATACTGAACTTTACTTCAATCTAAGAAGAACCATGTGAATTGACTGCTAAGTGTCCTTCATTTTCCTCTGAAGAGATTTGTTGACACTCTAAACAACCTGCACACTTCCTAAAAATTTACCTTGGCTGATTCTGCACAAGCACAAACTAACAGGTACAAGATATTACGTGGTGCATTCCGATTCCTATCGCATTCATTGACTCTTGACTCCAGACACATTGGAAACCCGTGTCCCAGAAAGGTGGGATACCAAGAAAGGGATCGATGAACACTGCAATGTTAGATCGTCTGCACGCAGGAAGGGATTAAATCCTTTTCCCTTTAAACATGCTGAATTTGCCTTGCAGCCACCCTGAAATGCCACTTTGCAAATGCGGTGTGTCTCACTAATCTAGAAAAGAAGCAACGTCAAACTTCCTTAGTTTCTGCGAAATTTGCTGGAAAGGGTTTTTCTTCTGAGGGTGTCCATGTCCACACACCCTAGCCCCCATTAAACAATGTGCTGATCCTTTTCTTTTTAATAACTCAACAACCAACCCATCTCCTGCTGCATTTAAAAACTTATTTCTTCCTAGGAATAGTAAGGAAACACATACGTACTAAATCACACCTTTGAATGAATGCATCTCAGGCTTTCTCTCTGCCCTGTTTATCTCATTTCAAAACCCAGACTTCCTTCTCATGACCCACAAAGCAAAAAAAGCCTCTTGTTCCCCGTCAGTCAGACTGAAGGTTGTTGTGCTCCACAGGTTCCTTATCCAGCCAACAAGGAAAATTAACAAAATCACATTTGTCATTTGTCTGTTTTCTGTGGGTTTGGCTTTTTTGTTTTGTTTTTACTAAGTTCCAAAGTCAGTAAGTTTAATCGGTTTCCATTGAACATAAATTCAAACAAGTGGTGAAGTTTAGCTATTACTTTAACATCTTTTATTTTTCTAAATATATTAATAACAACAATAATAATAACGAAGGTGTCCCATTCCACCTCCAAAAGCTTTCCCTAAACCATAATGCTTCTTTACAGACGAGACACGTGACTGTAAACTTCTCATCTGAGGGAACACCTAAAGACTGATAGCTCGCTCTTCTTTTCTCACTATTTTCCTCTTCAGAGAAACATCTGACCATTTCTGCAGCTTGAAGGGGTGTCAAGACTCCAGACATTAACGCAGGAAATGTATTTATCTGATGCCTAATCAGCATGTTCTTACAGTCTGGGTATATCGGAAAGGACAGCCTGCTGCCATACCCTTCGGCTACTGCTGTATCCCAACACGAGCAACAGGTTCAAACATGAAGGTGCAGGAAAACTGAATGGCTTTGACTTCTGACAGTGTCCCCATGAGGAAATACTCAGCTCCCGTGGGCCAAAGTCTGCAGAATCCAATCAAAAAGGGCACGGGTTTTTTAAGTGTAAGCTACAATATGGCATCCCCTCCACTGAATTGAACTGGATTTTACCTCATTAATTAATCCAAAATATTTTAACTAATGAGAACAAACCCGATATTTACAGTAATCACTGTATGCTTGCATTTGTTCTCTTCAGAGATCTTCACATAAAAACTAAATACAGTGAAATAAGCAAAAAAATCAGTGAGCTTTAAAACTAAACCACAGACAAGTGCTGAATTATTTCTCCATAAAAAAATAGAACTAAAAATCCATTGTACGAGTGAGGACTTGCACAGTTAAAAAAAAATGTCCTTTTTTAATGACATGCACAAAGGTCCTGACACTGCAAAGTACGTGCTGGGCATTTGGCTCGATTTAGTAGGACCTAGGTGTATGATATGCTGGAGAATTTCACTTAACCTTTTACCAAATGAAAGCTGTATAAAGGACCTGATTGCAACTCCACGCCTTCAAAAAACATGAGCATGGTTGTCAACACACATATTCTAAACCAGCAAAGAAATAGATGGTCTGGCATTCATCCTGACTAACATAGCATCGTAATAAAATTGTCAACAGAGGCAAATAGACACGTCCAAAACCCACTGGTGATGTTTCAGGTTTTTTTTTTCTATTCCTCCTCATATTTCCTCTCAAAATTTAAATTTTGGATATCTGACAAAGGATATCATGAAAATTTCTTCCCTAGCTTATGATTTGTAATTTATGCAGGCTATCATAATGTGAATAATGAAATGATGCTTTGCATATTTTTATTCCTATGGGTTACAAAAGGAAAAGCATTGGCAGTGTCCTGTCATTGCAAATGGTCCTGGATTTCTGACGTCTCACTTCAATTGATGTTAATGAGAAAAAGAATACTCGGGCAAAATCTGCTGTTGGCACAGCACACAAGAAAAAAGCCTCACAGAATCCCAAAAGGGGGAGGGTAGAAGCAGGCAACTCTTTAATGCATAAAGTAATGGAGTTTCAAAAGATCTTTACAAGCTGTTAAGTAGCAGTTGGTGAAGAGGCAAAATAAAAAAGATTACCTAAATGGCCTCACAAGATTTGAGCAGGATCCAGAGCTTAATTCACATTCCCCCCGCCCACAATTTGTGTATGCCTGCACTGTGCACTTCAGCTGACACGATTTAAAAAAAAAATTGTCTCGCTCCATCTGAAGCCATCAGAGAGGTCTGACAGTTTCTTTGGGTAATAGAAGTTAAGATATTAATTTCAACAATTTTGGCTTAGAATACAGTGAACTTTACCCAAAGAAAATAGCGAGCCTTCTGAGGCTCAGCCATCATGGCTAGTAAGTACTGCAATGAATCAAATTGATTAACTGCATTCCCTATCGACTTCCAAAACATTTCCTTGTAATTCACAGGCAAGTATACGTATGTGCCATGAGCTTGTTAGATAGATGACAAATGAAGAGAACAGCCTCAGTGTACACACAGCTGTTCTGAATTGGGAATCCCCAATTGAGAGTTCGACGTCTTGGGAACTCCTTTGGCACCACGTCCTCCCTTGGACACTTTGGTGAGAATGCTACATTTCCAGGTGAACACTGCTTGCACTTGCAAGCGGTTTCCCTTCATCCTGCTGGTCTCAACACATCAGTAAACTTATTCAGGATGAGGTAATTACTTCCAAAATTACAGAGAGCTTTCCTGTGAAAAGTCAAATGTTACCAGTTAGACCGAAAAACTAAGGTGATGGAAGAAGGACCAAGACCTCCAAAAAAATCAAGTAATTCCAGAAAGACAAGAAACTGTGACACCTCTCACCATTCCTGTGAACTCATCACATCCTAGTAATCTCACAACTTCTACAAAAGCACCTGATCTGCAGGAGAATCCCAGGCCCAGGGCTGACAGGTTACCCAGCGGCAACCCACTTCTGAGCCTTGTAAAGGACTTAATGAGCAGCTGTATTGTTTTATCTGGGGAAAGAGGGAAACACACATGTGGGACAAATCAGGCACAGCTCTAGATGTTAGCAGTTATTCTAAACCATCCTGAGCAACGATGAGGAAAGAACTGAAATATCAGAGGACAATGTAACAGAGTCCACCACGGTAACTGTACCTGCTTTCCTAGAAATGGATTGTCGGTAGAGAAGACGGTTTGTTCATTACAAATCAATAAGGCACTCATTAAGACTTAAGAAAATCATTCTTTCTTTCAGAGCTACATTTCAATATCAACAGTGAAGCTACTATATATTTATGCATTAAATATAACTCAGAGGAATTCACATCTCTACGATGCATTAAGAAATAATGTATTGTTTTAAACATCCAGTAGTTATCTATTTCTTACTCGAGGGCTAAAGGACTCAAGGGAAAACTGATTAGAGCTCTATTTTTAGTTAAAGACGCTTAAATGATAAGTAAAGCAAGGTAGCTTAGATACCTTTTTTTTGCTTATTAAAAATTATTTTATGTTCTAAATGCTGCTGCTTCAAAGAAAGTACACACACACACACACACACACACACACACACACACACACCCCCTCTCTCTAAGGTTGTTATTGGCACCTGATAAAAACATGCCATTTTTTGCAGGTTAAAAAATTTATTTCAAGAAGTTAAGCATTAAAAGCCTATTTCCCATCAAAATAACAATCTTCTCCCTCCCACTCTGATTTCCACCTGCCTTAGAAATTCCCCCTGCGTACACAGAGTGCACTAAGCATGAGCTTTCTGTCTTTCCCTTAAAGTGCTGAAAACCACCACACACACAAAGTTCTACTCAAATAAAACGAAATGGCTATTAACGAATATGGATCTCGTTGCTCATCTTCCTTCAGATTCTCCTTATGCCCTGTGAAGAAGCCACCGATGTGGAAGGCTACTTCCTAAGTTCTGGTCATGAAATATATAGGAGCCCAGGACTGCATGTGTGCACATTTAAAGAATGCGGTCTTTCTCTAGCATTAACACTGCCCTTGAAACCATAGCAACTCATCACCCAGTATGATGTCAAAGTATTTCAGCTTCAAAGACTAATGCATTCCTTGGGACACCATTAAAAAGAAAAAGACAGTTTAATGTACCATTTGTTGAAGGACTAAGTAAACCTGCTTCTTCTAATAAAATACTGGGTAAATACCACTCATTAAAGGACCCGTAATTTATTAAAACAAAAATCATCCCCCAATATCAACATGCCAAACCATGGGAAAATCCTGCATTAAAGTTCCAGTTTATTGGTATATTACCTTCACTATGCCATAAATGGGACAAGCTGAAGAGTCTTGTCATAAAAGCTACAAATTCGGCAAAAAGCATTTTACCCTGCAGGAGTTGTTCAGATAACATTGTATCAGCTAAGCTCGGAAAGGCCTTGGAACAAAAACCTCTTTTAAGGTAAGTTGGTAGTAGCTGGACAAGTTCCAGAGGGAAGGAAGGGGTAAGAACAAAGCACAGATTTTCCTTTCCCTCAGCTGTCCCTGGCTGTCTCTCCCACTCAGCTGACAAGCAATTTGCAAAGAAAGGAAACAAGAAGAGCATATCAATTTGCTCTCAGGCTTCTGCTTACCTCAGAGACCCCAGATCACAGTAACTGTTGACTGAGACTTCATCTACCTAGAGAAATCCCTGATCTTGTTGATGAGCCCATAAAACCAGTCTCTCTCAGGCCTTCTTGCCTTGCAGAAACTGTTCCCATTCACTTATTTGCCGCAGCTGGAGACTCTCCCTTCTCCAGTTTTCGTATTTCTGGCAGTGCGGATGTTAGATAATATTGCCAATACATCTCCATCTGTAGGACAATTAAGTGCTTGCTATTTTAGTCCCCTGGGAGAGCTGGTGTACTTCACCACAACCCTTCCCGCACATGCCTCAACTTCTATGCCTTTCTCCTCTGAAATCTATGAAAACAATTCTGCTTAACTCTGGCCAGGTACAAGCACAGATCCACCCCTCCGTTCCCTCTCGTGGAATGGTTTGGGTTGGAAGGGACCTTAAAGACCATCCAATCCAACCCCCTGCTATGGGCAGGGACACCTTTCTCTTGTACATTTCCTTGCACACCATTGGTTTAGTCTCTTCTGAAGTCAGAGACAGGAAAAGCGAGGAACATCACTTTGTGAAACAGCTTACACAGCAAGCAATTTATTTCCTCTAATAATAGTCAGTTAGAAGGCAAGAAGCTACTAAACCAGTTATCCAGCAGTTTCCAGCTGGGAAAATGGAACTTGACTTCATACATAACGCTACTGTATTTCAAAAGAGATGGTGTTCCTGTCCAGCTCCAAGGCATGGGTATCTACTGGCCTTTCCTCAGCACTTTCATTCTTCCTAGACCTTGGCAGCACAGGAAAAGACCCAAACTTGTGTTCAAGTATCTGTCCCCAGAGCTGCCTGCAGGCACATCCAGTGTAGACAGCTGCCATGAACAGCTGCCAGCAACTGCTCCAGCTGCAACAGATTCTCTCCTGCTCGCACGTAAGTGAATAGGTTGGAGTGAGGAGAGCAGAAGGTCCTTACTTCACGCCCCCTGAAAACCACAAAAGTATGCTTTCCCCATGGAGCTGCTGCCTTCCTTCCCAGCCAGGCTCCATTTAGCGTTTCCCTCTGATGCACAGTGGTGCCTTTCTCTCCCATTTTGCAGCTGGAGGTGGCTAGGAGGCTGCTGCTGGGTTCTAGGGCAGGAGCAGGGAAGGAAGAAACTCTACTAGGAAAATAAAAAGGAGATGGAAGGGTGAATACCACCCACTCCAACACCATCTTGAAATATTTTGCATCCTACATGATCCTCCCAGAACAACCCTATGCTCCATCTTCTTCCTCTTTCGTGTCACACATCTTACCCCTATTTAAAATGGGGTTTTGCCTGTATGACTCAGCCTCGGGCTGTACCTCTCTTGGCTGAACTTCCTCACCTGAGTACACACCTTTCATCTATCAACAATATTCCTCCCACTCCAGACTACAGAGCACAGGCAGTATGACGTGGGCACCTGTTTGTCACTTCTCTTATCTCCAATTGCAGTTTTAACTGTTTCTTTTTAAAACTCAGCAGAAAATATTTCAATATATTTAGCATTCCAGCCAAAAATGGGACCCTAATTTTTACTCTTTCCTCATTAAAGACAACTCCTTTGTCACAAACCAGTCAGAGCATGACCAGATCAGGTCCGTGCTGAAGGTCAAGTGAAAAATATGAGTTCTTGTTTCTCTTATGGCACATGCTCCTCTGCTTTCGTACATACTCTGCTGATAATGATTTGTGAATTTCTCTTGCATGTGGGAAAACCTCCTTGTTTTTCTCTTTCCTAACAAAACATTTTTCTTCTTAAAAACATATATTCTTCTTATTCAAAACAAGATGGGACAGAAAAAGTAGAGAATCTGTCTTATCCCTGGTGGGTGTGAAAGGATGTCTTTTATTAGGATACACATCATCACTCATATATGAAACCATTTTCCCCTCTTGGCGATAGAGCTGTTTGCTCAATTTGCATTAATGATTCTCACCAATTGTTAACCTATTTTTACTTGGCTACAGATCTCTTCAGGCACACTGAGGGTTTCTTATATTTGGAGAACAATTCTGTACCTCTCCATTTCCATTTTATTTTCTAAGCCAAACAACTGGGAACCTAGATGAAAGCTCAAACGATTAGTTCCTACTCTGAAGTATTTCCGAGATAATCCCTCTATCATTTGTAAATCAGAGGAAGTTGGTGACTTGTCTCACTATCATTTCTCCTGCTTTCCTCATGTACTCCCACTCCACAGAGAAGAGCTGTATGCTCCTCCCCTAATTTTAACTACCAGGCAAATGTTTGAGGTATATTTGAACTGCAGTTTCGGGTCAGTGCGACAGAGAGGGGAAGGAGAAAAAAAACAAGGAAAGAAGAGTACCTAAAACACTGCCAGAAAAAAACCCCGAACTTTTCTTAAAGCAAAAATGTGACATTCTACAACTGCCTGCAGTTCAATGACAGCTAACAGACACGTTGCAGTGGTGTCTGGGGGATAAGATACTGATACATCATCTCTTTGGGCACTATAATAAGGAACATTTGGAGGACAACACTGAAAAAAGAATCCAACTAGTATGGAGAACCAACATCAAGCAGGGAGATATCCTCTGGCACCACAGGGTTGAGAGTTCATTTCCTTGGAATATAATAACTGGAAATATTAAAGAGATATTGCAGGAACAAAATCTTTAATGCTTAAAATCACCAGCAAAAATATTGAGATTTTTCAAGTGCCAAGAATAAACAAGCACCCTCTAAATATTCATGCGACTGAGAAATCACATAGAATAACCAGGACTTCATTTGACAGTTCCATGGGGAATAGTCTCAGCACAGGTGTATGTGTGAACACTGACTTCTGTCTATCTCGGTTCAGCGGAGTCTGGTTTCCAATAGCCAAGTGGAAAGATTTTTACTTGCAAACCCACTACTTCCCAGCAGAGTTGGAAACTGTGACATACCGCGTGTTTATGTCTCTTAGAAAGACAGCAGATGTTGTGAGGACTCAAATATATTTAGGAAATTAGAATTCCATCTACCTATGATGTCACAAAAGCACCTGACCTAAAACCAGATCCTTCAATGAAAGATCAATGGGTTTTTAACTCTGACCTTAAAATGCTGGAATTAGCAGAATTGTGATGTTATTACAGGAAGAAACTATGATGATAATTGAGTCTAATCTGCAAGATATTGTGTTAGAACCTTTGTATATTACAGTAAGGTCTTTGCACTTTTTTAAATCTTACCTTTATCTCTTATGACTGTATTTTTATCATGTTAAGTACAGTTGTGCCAGGGACCAACTCAAAATGTTTATCACCTCAAGAATGAATATTAAAAGACAGCCAAAGCCTGGAGATCCAGATACACAAGCTAATCGCTGCTGCAGCTTTTTAAAAGCTTTTGAGATTCGTACAGCTAATGAGGATATCTTGTATTACGTTGCACACAGAATTCAGCAAACGGGAAAGGGACAGAAATCCAAACGCTTCATGGCAGAAGGCAATCTTCAACTGAGATGGAAAAAAACATCGCATTCAGCCACATGACTCCCTAATTGGGCGTTCTAGGTTTTCTTACACTTTCCTTCACAGCAGCCAACACAGGGCATTGTCAGAGAAAAAAGACACTAAATAGGGCAGAGATCTGATTCAATTACATATTTTTCATCCGGATGGAGACAGTCTAAATGTTGGGGATATACACCTTTAATGCAGCAACTGTTTTAAACACAAGTAAAACAAATCCAGTTCAAAGCAGTGCACATTACTGCCTTTATTTCACATTGAATCATCACAATGTCCTTCTAAAAAGAAGAAAAAGGAGGATTTTATGTTCCAATGTACTTTCAGTTCATCTCGTTCCCCTTTTCAAGCCTTTGTATTGCAGTAGGAGCACAGAACGATGAAGTCACACTGCTGGCCTGCCCTTTAACGGGACCTTAACTTTTACACTCCTCTGCATTCAGCCACGCTCAAGAGATGAATAGCTACTGTAATTTCTGTCATCTTTAACTCTGAAAGCCAGAGTTTATCTTGGTTCTGCTTCATATTTTTCCTAATCTTCCCTTGTTCTCTAATCCCATCTTTCATCTCCTCTCCATTTCTATCTTCACCCATCCCTTTCCTTCTGCATTACCTACACTTTGGTGAAGTCATCTCCTGCTCACACACCAATTTGCACCTTACAATCCCTCTCTTGATACAGTCAAGTAATTTCTTTTAAACTAACATCTTATTAGTCCTTTTTCCAGCTTATGTAAAAGGACATTCTGAAAATTACTCTTCCTGCACTGCTCTCCATAATCTGCACCAGACGGCAGTGTTAAACATAGCTGTTGCTAGGACAGTTTCAGCACGAGCTATTTATCAAGACAACAGTTGTCAACTAACTTGCGGCAGATAGCTGGGGAGGCTGGCTACCTTCTCTCTTTCTGCCTCTGTCTTTCGATACTCAAATAGCTCTCTCCCACCTACTACAACTGATTCCTCTGCCCTATGTATATGCAGATGATATTTACCCCCTGCTTAATTGTTCCCATCTATTTCCTATATCCCTGGATAAGTTACGTAGCAAGGAGGAGACATCTGCGTATGGCACTGCTGCGTTGAAACCATCCACTGATAAAAGTGAGAAATCAGGTCACTACTGAGATTCAGTAAATATACACGCAAAGCCGAAAATTTTATACACATAAAGCACATCATTTTATGCACATAAAATACAAACAAAACCCCCCACAAAACAAAACAACCACCAAAACTGGAAGATTGTCTTTGAACAGGAATAAATTTTAATCTATGAATTAGTTTCACAGCCACTGTGATTCTCCACTCTCAAGTCTGCATTCGGCAATGCCTGCAAGATAGCTCTGTGCAGAAAGAACCAGCTCTGAATCTCAGGACTGAGTGGATTTCGCGTCACTGTTACCTGACAATTTACTACAGAAGAAGACAAAGGAAGCTTATTAAATCCTCGTCACTCAGATTATCAGACAAGTGAAACTGAGTGCACACCACTGATAAGACAGAGAAATGTTAAGGACTGGAAGTGATGGGATCTGTCTGATGTGAAGAAAAATTATACAAATAAAGACACTCCACATTATGCGTTGGGGTATCCCATAATAACCAAGAATGTTATCAGTGTTATCTTCAAGATTCAATAAACATAGTAACACGAAAATGCTGGCACCCAAGTTATCCCAAAAGCTTTTAAATTATAAAAAACCCTAAAATAGAATAAACCTATAGAGTTATATTTATTCCTCTTTAGTTTATAGCTTAACCATGTGAAGAAGCAACGTTCTTAAAAGAGTGTTGCTTTTACACATAGTAGTATAATGATCCTGACAAACCTGCTGTGACCGCAGTAAGCTCATTGCCTTTATGCACCCACCCACCTGTCCATACTTCTGCACTGCTCTGAAAGGACCTTCAGGAACCCGACATCACTGACAACTCATGCACTGAGACACCAAACGACTTGTGCATTACTGCAAGTTTGTGACAGACCTGGGAATGGTGTCAAACAGCTTCAACATCCGTGCCATCACCACCAAACAATACTTCTCATAATTCGGTAGAACTCCATAAAGCTCAGAGAAGTGCCTCTGTACCCCATCAATTCACCTTCCCCTGCTTCTCCTCTAAGTTGGGATAACCTCCAGAGACATGTACACCACATCGTGTGACAGGGCTGTGCATGTGGACACAAATGCATTCATTTGCAGACATCCTGGCACAATACATCTTTCCACACTCTATCAAACAAGCCATTTCCGTGCAAGTGGGACGTTGTATAAAAAACGACTGGGAAAGCACAATGCAGAAGAGTTATTAAAACAAAACCAAAACCAAAACCTCTCACTGTGAGCCTTAGACAACAAGTAATTTTAAGTAAAGTTTTGTTTAATAATACACATGAAAATGTGTCCACACATGAACAACAACACCACCACCACAGACTGAGCACATGGGTGGGAGAGTGCTACATGAAGATGATGTAACTTGATCCCACAAGTACACAACCTGTGTGTAGCTCACAGCACGATAACGGTTCTCAAGGAAAAGGGGTTTCATACAGATTTTGCATCAACCTTCACTAAGTGTTTGATTTTTAATCACCAAGCTTCATAAAAGAAAATTAACTGAAATTATAAAAATAGTAGGAGAATACAGATTTTTAAAACTAAGGAACTTTTCAGCTGGGCAGAAAATCAAAACATACATTTGGCATTTTCGCAAGCCATCAAGAAAATAGCATGTGTCTATTCTTCATTTTGCCTCCTTCTCCTGACCTATTTCTTTTAATAAGAAGCTCCTTCAGAACAATACAGTAAAATAAAGAAATCACTTCTTTAGGGCAGAGCTGCAGGTAAGATGACAAGTTGTAAGAAACAAAAGCTAATTCAATTCAACTACAGTGACAGAAATTTATGTTTCACAGAGTATCAGCTGTGAATGCAGTAACAAGAAGGACCTCCACAGTACCTAATGACTGCTAAGTAACACCGATAAAGCTTCTAACACATGCTAGGTATCTGAACAGAAAATAAATGTCTAAATATCTTCAACAGCATTGTCCTCTGTGGGTCATGTGTGCCTCTTTCTTCAATACAAACTAAAGTTTTCACTCCAAAAATCCTGCAACCCTTGACTGATGCCAGCCACACAGCACAGTATCATTCATATTCCAGGTAAATACTGCCAAGGATAAAATTCACCTTAACACAGGAGGGCTCTCAAACCACAATTCAAAATATCCCTAACATCAAAGAAGGCTGAAAGAGTCCAAAAAGTCTTGCAAAGGTACTTTATACTTCAAGGTAATACATTACATATCCATGAACAAAGCACAAGGGCTTTGTGCTGATGTTTCGTGTTAATCAGCCTCTTGGTTCAATAAAACAGCAATACTGATGGAGAACAGAGAATGCTAGATACCAGGGAATAAGTTGTACAGCATCTTCTCATCTTACTAATGCTTCTCATTTCACATTTTCTCATTTGTATAGCTGAAAGTTGAACATAACAATGTTTTTCACTGAAAAGGCATGAAGTTTATCTAGTATAACAATATTCCAAAGACAATACCCGGGCTCTGTCATTGCTGGTGTTCTGCAGGAAGGTATTTGGACAGCTAAACCTCATGAAAAGCACTATGGTCATGAAAACATCGTATAACTTTGCAGTGGAAGAGTCTATGTCATTGGTAAGAAAATAAATATGAAGGAAGAACTGTCATATCCACAGTTACAATTATTTAAGAAATAGGGGCTCATTTGAGGAGCGTCTCAAGACACCAGAGAAACCATTTCATTCTTAGCTAAATTTCAGAACATCAAAGTAAAAAATTACTGCTTTTATTAACCTTCCAACCACTTTAGCTAAAATTATACCAAAGGCAAAAAGTATTTTGCCTACTTCCAAACCAGAACTAGAAACCAGGCTATTTCCACTTTTCGTGTGTTTGATTTTTCCCAGTGCAAATCAGATCCGTAAATACAGTGGCAGGGTAGGACGCAATAGCTCAGTGTTCTCACATTATCGGAAGGGACTGGGGCAAAGGACCCAACGCAGACTAATAGCCACAGATGATTTCTAATTACAACACTGACATAAAAGGAATACATCTCATAAAGGAGAAAAAGCATCAGAAACTTATGCCATTGCTACAAGATCGCAGAAAATGAAGCCCAGAAAAAAGAGTCCCCAGAGCCTCATAAGTATTTCTTCAGACTCGCGCAGTTTCCTTAAACAGGACGATTGTCACAACAGCCCACGCCGCTGATTTGCCAAACCCAGTTTCCCAGCAGAGGGCAAAGTGCTACTTCTGTATCTGCTATCGGAGCCGCCGTGAGGCCACCGAGCAGAGGCTGAACACCCTGAAAGGAACAGCTCCCACGGAGCGACGGGAGTGCGGCTCGGCCCTGCCCGGCCCCACAGCGCTGGGGCCAGCGACACAGAAGAGCAAGAAGAAAAAGCAGCCGGTTTCCTCCTGGAGGGGACACAGTACGGCAGCTGCTCCCCATCGTGTCCAGATCTGGTGTGCCTCGGTTTGAGAAAAGAAATACCATGCCTCTCCATCATCTACACAGTATCGACAGCTTCTCGTAAGATGACGTTCTGTAGTAAATTACTTAGTGATTTTACTTTGCAGAAGAAAAAAAACAATAAATCTTTACAGCTCCAGAAAGTAAACAGCATCGGTAATTAAATTATATCACAAAAAGGAAATCTAAAAGAAAAAGAGAGAAA
Source organism: Mesitornis unicolor (assembly GCF_000695765.1). NCBI lineage: Eukaryota > Metazoa > Chordata > Aves > Mesitornithiformes > Mesitornithidae > Mesitornis > Mesitornis unicolor. The sequence continues at coordinate 16,186 of NW_010175286.1, forward strand.
AATATTTGTATATAACAAACAACACATTCAATATTAACAATTCTAAAGCAGATGAGCACATGGAATACACTGTAAATAATTTAGGAACCAGTGCCCTCATTAATGATTTGATACTGTCAGAATGTTGCTTATTCAATTTTCTTCCCCGATCTTCCACTCCCCAAAGCAGTTTTATATTTCTATAAGGCAAAATACATATTCTGTACTTGCCTTATGATAAAACACTGCCCGAAGGGCTTAGATACTACCGTGAAAATAGCCCTTACAATCCCTGTATTTGCTATTCTCAGGACAACAGGATACATTTACAACACCTTATAATGGATGCAATCTGCTAGACAACATGAATAGAGATTGCAATATCCAATTAGAGAGTATCAAAGATAATAGAGTTAGATTTGCAGAAAATTTTCAAAGATGTTGTATCTTTGAACAAAACTTATTAGGGCTCTATCAGCCATTTGAACTGTTTTAATGAAGTTGAAGCTCAGCTAAATATGGAGTTATTTTACTCCATGATTAACTTTGAAGAATTTTATTTTTTGAAGCCTTAACATCCTGTAATTAAAAAGAATCCTTAACACATTGCAGTGATTCAGTATTCAGTAATTTATGTTACAAGTCTTACTTCCAGAAATGGTCTTGATATGTAGCCAAAAGCTGTTAACCAATGGGTGCACTTTCATTTATTGCTACTGGCTTCTTTAATATTTTAAATCTCTCAAAGAAACCATATTCTCAGCTTCTCATTCAACACTACAGCAATACATTTGAAAAATAAATGCCCTTCTTTTGGCAGCCGGCTCATCTGCCTGCAGTGTTTGCTGCCTGTTAACATTTACCTACAGCAGCGCAAGTCAATTCAAATGCCAAGGTGCAGGCCCAGTTCAACCAAGATATTACCACGAAAAGACGAAGCGTTTGCAATTACTGATACTCACAGCTACGTGTAGCTATATTTTAACATCGTCTTAATTCCACACTCTTGCTCGCTTAATTTGGGTCTCTCTAAAATGACTCAAAATGCAGACCAAAGCTGGCAGCCAGCAGCCTATTGCTACTTGAACTGTAAGACTTTTAAAAAGAAATTAATTTTTTTTTAAGTCTCCAGGACACTAAAGAGAAACATTAAAGCCACTGCTATTTTACCAACACTCTCCAAGAACAAACCTTAAACACTCGCATAGATCACATCAATGTATGATATGAAATAATGGATTTCAAATACAGAGCACAACAAATAGCTTGGCTAGATTTCGCAAACCTTGTTTAAAATCACACGGTTTGGAAGGATTTAGTAGCTCGGGATTGAAATGACCTCTTAACAGCGCATGCTGTTAGCACACAACCTTTCATCATTGCATGAAAAGACTTAAGACTACAAAGTATATGCTATTTTAAAAACAGAGTATCTTGCATCCCACTTCTAAGCCAGCTCCTTTGCCTTCTTGGTTTTCTTTAGCTTCAGTACTACACATTATATTAAAAAGAACAAGGACTAGAAAGATCACCCATAATAACAGAAATAACAAGCACTCTATAAGTAATTACCTACAAGCAAAAAAAGTAGGAATTGTCCTTCTTAACACCATTAACACTATTTCCAACATATGTTTTTGAAGGTTACACTGGCACTGTACAAGGTCCTCTCAAGATCAATTTCTTTTAGGGCAAAACTTAGAAATGTGAATTGGGACGAGGATATATTGCATTCAAACCATACAGACACAGCAAAGGAAGCAGACAGAGAGTCACTTCTCAAACCTGTTAACAGCAAAGATTTCTTGCTGAAAGCACCAACTGAAGGTTTTGAGGTGTTCCAGTGACAACATGTGCAAAGACGCCTACCAGCCTGGAACTGCAGCCTGGAACAGTTCTCGATAAAAATGATTGCTTTGCTATTTTTGGAATGGGAGTAATGCACAAAACCACTGCCACCAACTGAAGAGTTAATTTTGAAAAGCATCTGTATTTTATTTTGCTTTGCAAAGAGCCTCCTTTCACTAACATTTCTTGGCTTTAATAGATATCCAAAAGTTACTTAGCCTACTCTTATAATATCACAGCAGCGGCCTAATGAAAGACTAGTGGATCCCTTCCTTTGTGTCTCTGGAGCATCGGTATGTCTTTTCTTTCCCAAAGAGAAGCAATGAACAAAGAAAAATCTTCGTGTCAGGCTCGGGCTAGTTTTGTGGTGGCAGCCATGCTGGGAGCTGAGAGGCACGCATCCCTCTTGTACCTCTCATCATCCTGACTTAACCTCACACCACAGAGCTCTGGGGGGGTCCAGCCTGTGTAGAGAACACTGGAAGCTGTCCTCCATCACTTGTGCCTTGCCAATAGGACACCTGCAGGGGTCTGACCGAAGGGAAAGCAACACAGCTCTGTCTCCCTGGCAGCTCTACGACAGAACAGGAAACAAAGTAAGAGAAAAAGCTACTGAAAAGGAAAAAAAAAGCCATTAGTAAGGAGGAATGAAAACGCTTCAGAGATGTTTGGTTTTTTTCCCCTCTTCTCTCTCACACACACCCTGCTCCCCCTACATTCCCCATTATTATTGTTTTCAGCTCTCCTAACCTGTGGGGAGATATTTTGGGTAAAATGAGACAAGTCTACATTAAATGCAAGCTTCTGATGTAGACAAGAAATCTTCTCTTTTCCCCCCAGAATATTTGGCTTGACACTTCAAAGGCTTATTTCTCACATTCACAGTGATTCTTCTATAAATACATCCATCTATATGCACATAGCGACTGCAACAAATCCACGGTCACATAGGACTTCACAGTCATTACACGCAAACCAAACTGCAGCCCTACAGATCTCACAGTAAACCAAGGGGAAGAAACTGTAGACCTTCCACAAACACCCAAGTTTGTGTTAATAGCCCAGAGAAAAACATTAGCTGTAGTCTTCCTCAACACTGCTCCATGCTCCAACCGCTGTCAGACAACGGGGCAGATCTGCTCCTTTCACTGCAGGACAGGGGTCCTGGTTCACATCATAATTTACACGGGTATAAGGTGCACAAACTCATCTTTTTGTCTGCTCTAATCAGGCATTTAAGTAGGGGGCTACAGGAGAGAGTTTACACCATGTGACACTGTGGCTCTTTTTTGGAAAGAAGAACAATTTTCAAAAAGCAAAGATACGTCTGTACTGTGTTCCACTCTATCTCTGATAGCTCTGTGGATCTCTTATTTTTGCAGGGGTTACACTCTATTGGTGTCTGGTACCAGCCCACGCCCAAATCATACTATTAAGACTTCCAAAATGAATAATAGATGAAAGGAGGTGCTGCTGAAAACAGTGACAAGCAACTCATCAAGAAAAGCTGTTTTTCCACAGTAAGAAACCTCCTGCTCAAAAACACTAAGCCATACCTACCATCACACAGAGCATATTCTATTTACAGTACACCTATCCAGTTTTAATCACATCAGAGGAGTCTAAATTCTAGGAGTGAATCCTTTTATCTTTAAAGCCAAGAGATGCATCAAAAGTTAAAAACACAATATCAAAATATTTTCATCACATTTAGAGCTTCATCACAAAGATGTATTTATAGCATCAGTGAGGGGGTGTTGTACAGACTTTCCAAACCAACTTTTATAGAAGTGCCATACCTATGCAGTATTACTGTATGAAGTACACTCTTCATCATTTGAAAAAAGCTCTGTGAGTTCTCCTTTTACAAACACATCACTCGGGAATTTATCTCTAATTCTAAGTTTTGAAAAACAAGCATTTGTAAAAGCATGGGATACTTCACTAAATGCAGTATTATGTGTTCCTGTTATTCTTTTTATTATAGCCTGATGAGCTTTTAGGATACAGAAATAACAGAAAAGAGTATTGTGCAATCTCCACTTAAAAACCTCAGCACAACAGCTACCTGTGCATTCCAAATAAATACATCCCTTAAGTAGGGTGGATGTATTTAATAAGGAATATAGTTCAAATCTGAGTATATTCAAAAGGCTGTATTTCCTATATTGATGTTGTTTTCTTATTAATATATACTTTAAGGAGATAGGTTCCATTCTGTTCCCTGGCCATATTATCAGAGCCACTTGGGTACTTTGCCAAGCCCAATGCATTCCTCCTCACGTTACCACAGAGCACTCTTCCCATCTCACAGAGAACTAAAACAGTCACACAGATAACACCAATGTATTTGCTTTCCCAAAGTCTCTGGGAAATCCGAGAGGTGGACTTGGATCACCCACCTTTCAACCATTCCTACTCTCTGCCTGGTTACAGGAATATGTACCTAAGCGAGTCATTGCAGGATAAAGATCTTTAACACTGCAGGCTAAAGACTCTCAGGTCTCTCCAAGGGCTGACACATGGACACCGCTGAGGACAGAAAGAAGCAGCACAAGCATAATAATACTTTGCAGTCGGCTATTTAATCTAAACATGAATCAAATTCCTAATCCCAGCTATCACAGTATTCATTCTTCTATGGTAACTTCTCATGAAGAGGAAGAGACAGAAACTGCAAATGAAAGTCAACAGAGACAACACCACAAAACAAACAGCTCACTTGAGACATTTTTTCAGTGTCTACAAGGTTTACTATTTCTTCCCTGAGGCAATGACTGGGACTGCATTTTTCCAATCCCCCTTCAGCTCATCCAGCCACATTTGTCATCTCTCCTGGCATCTCTTAGCTCCTTGGTGATATCTGCTAGCTCTTCCATCTTCATCTTTCAGCTCAACGAGACACATCTGTTAGCTCTGTTATGATTGATCTGATTTTGACAATTAATAAACATGAAACACTTAATGTCCTGTTAGCTTAACACTGTTAATTCCCAGGAAGACATTGTCTTTAAAGAAGGTTTTAATGAATGACAATTTCATCAGAAACTAAACTAGTCCTGCTTTCGGGTACAATAACGTAATTTACTGTCTCCAGATAAATTGCCACATCTCCACATTTCTAACATCACTGCGATACACACGCCAGAAAGTCTTCAACTGACAGCAAATAGCCAACTCAGACATATGCGACTACACTGGTGAACGGAATTGCATTCCAATAGCTGCCTCCACCTAACATGTTCAGAATACAGGACAATAGTGTGCTTGCTTTGTTTTAAGCTCTGTAGCATAGTTGCTGATTTTATGACGAGTTAACTCCTGTAATACATGGTGTAATGTGTCTGTCACTGCAGTGCAGTGTCTGTCAAAAGAGAAGTAAGGTGGCAAAGCCTTTCTTCACCAATCTGCCCATCAGGACTAGGGGATGAGAACAAGTACCAGAGGAGAGGGAGAAAGAAAAGTTCCTTGCCTCCGTTCCTTGGAGGCAACCTCGGGATCTGGTAACAGGATGTGATCTGTTAAGCCAACAAAGGTTAGTCACTTCAATAAACCAAACTCCAGCCTGGGTAAGAAATACAAACAATGGAAATAAAAAGCTGAATTATTTATGCCAGTATTCCAGTATGGACAGTTCGAGCATTTATGATCACCTGCAAAATCAACATTATAGGGAAATTCTGCATCCCCTGCGCTGGGCATTTGGAAGACGTGATGGACGTTCTCCTCCTCGGCTGCACAGTGATAACCTCTAGGAAGGCTTCAGCTCTTACCGAAAGCTTGAGACTGTACATGTAGTTAATACAGAAGAATGATAATACTCCCATGAGCTTCACTTACTTTTAAAATGTATCCATAACATCTTCTCTGGCCTCATGTACCCACCACTCACATAAGATGCAAGTCTCCCTTCTTTCTGTGCAATATGCTTCAGAGCAGTGGATAAGTCAGTCGCTTGAATCACAGAAGAGTATTCTCTTCCCAGTTGAGCTTGACTGAAAATGTAGAGGGTGAAAATGCAGCAGTGTAGTTTGTGCTGTTATTACCACACGGTCCCCCACACATACCATTTATACAGCTGTAACTGAAACGGGTGAATTTTCCACATGTGCAGTGAGCAATGATCTCTGTTCTGCCCTCTTCTTGAAGCTGAGGATTGGTAAAACTGTAGAGGCATAGTTTCATTTGATCTTAAGTCACCAGAAAGAAAACACTGCTAGAAATGCTAGAGATTAACAGATTTTCCTGGAGATTTTTTTCCCTAGTGTCTAGATGAGAGAATAAATTGCTGTCAGTTTATCTTGTCATCCAGACCCTCCAATTGAGATTACTTCTGTTCTTCACTACAGACCATCTGTTTCCCTGTATAGAAAGGATGTATGCACACTGGTGTTCATTAGTGTACATCAGGAAT
>NW_010175286.1:22457-40475 GCF_000695765.1 Mesitornis unicolor
AACAGCGCCAATTAATTGCTGTTTCTTTAAGCTCCAAGAGAGCAGAGTGGAGCCCAACACCACACATACAGACAGCGACAAAAAAACCCACTTTCATCTATAATTTAGGAAAGTGGATGCAGTTCAGCAACAGTTAAAGACTAATCTCTTATGCTTTTTGTGCATTTACATAATTGATTTGCTAGATAATGCACTGTGCTTCCTTATTTAATAAACATGTTAATGATTTCAGACAATTACTCAAAACTGCCTACAAGTGTCTGCCTAAAACACAAAAAAAAATTAAAATGAAAATACACACCAAAAGGCACATCCTTCATATCACATAACACAAGATATTAAGTCAATATGTCACCCTGTCAACAGTCACTTGCTACCTGCTGTTAAACATTTATTCAAACTCTCGGGTATTAGCTGGGGCTAAGGCACTGACTAGACACCCATGTGGGCTAAAAAGAGAGCTCGAGAATAAAACTGGTGTGCTGTCAAAAGTCTGTGTGTATGCATGTGTGCATGTGGGGAGGGGAGCTGTGAGACAGAAGGAAAGGAGGAGGGAAAGAAAATAATGCAGGGTAGGAAGAAAAGATTAGAGAAGACATCTCCGCCATGCAGTCTCCTTTGGGCTAGGGGGAGGAAGTTGTGGAAAAACTAAGCTTGTTCTATTTTTCCCTTCACAGCTTGAAGAAGGCCCAGCAGACAAATGTATCACTTTGAATACTGTAAGTCAGCACACATTTTAGCCACTCTTTTGTTCAGCACTTGAGGAGCTGCTGACTGTAGGGCTGGGACCAGGGCCCACATCCCACCCATCTCTGCCATTCCAGCCTGCAGAGGAAGCCCCAGGGCGCAGTTGCCACTAGAAGAGGCAGAGGAGGTGTTACTGTCAGCTGTACCTGCACAGAGCACGCTCCGCAGGGAGGGTATTTTCAGGACAAGAGGTGGTCAGGACTCCCCTTTCTTGCCCTGCCATCACAAGTTACAGTAAGGATTTCTACAGCCATGTTTAGAGGCAGCCCTGGCTGAATTGAAAAAAAGCAGGAGGGGGAACGGAGGAAACCCCAAGTAGCACAACAGCTGGTATCACCACTGCAGCAAAAAATCTAGTGCTGCACTTAAATTCCAGCACAAGCAGTTGCAGGTCTGACCTCCTACTTGACATAAAATGTTATACAGCAAAGGTCAATTTTCTTTTGGAAAATCAGCTACCGTGAGACGCCGAATAAAGCCATCCATAAAGCTATTTTCATGGCCTGCACTGCAAAGAGATCCAAGAGGGTGCTACTTGTCCACCCTCCCAGCTGGAGGTTAAATTTCTCCAATAACAGCTGAGAACCAAGAGAGCAGAATAAGAGAAAAATTGTCAGTGTTTTTTATCTACAGTTTTTAATCATAACAGGTATTTTAAAAAGAGCTATTCACTCCTCTCTGTGTTGGCTTAGCAATTCAGGGAGGGACAGAAGAGAATCAATAAAATACAATTATGTTACACCACTGTTATCTTCATCCAAGCTAGGTTAATGGAAAGGTATCAGCAAGATGTTTCACTGACTGCAAGTTAAAAACAAGAATGTAGGCATGGCTGTGTAATAAAATAAAAACAGCACATTGTGAAGAGAAAACGAGATGCGGAATGGTTTTACTGTGGCACAGTGGAGAACTTGACCACTGCACAGTGGCAACAGCAATGCTTCATATTTCTGAATTCACTGCTTTCTAATAACACACAGTATTTTACCTGTGTGCACTACATCCACAGCCTGGACACAATGCCAACCTTCTAGAACCGTCTGCATATACAATGGGAAACAAAACCATCTTACTCGTCTCACCTAACAACAAGCAGGTGCAAGACAAAGCATTTCGACCATCACTTCTACACTGAAACTCCTTGCACCGACAAAAATGGGTGCAGAGACTTTTTCTGCTTCAGACCACAGCATACCAATCCCACACTTACACATGACACAGTATTAAGCCATGAGTTTAGCACTGTTTTGAAGGAGAGACACTCAGTGGGGTTATACTTACATTTCTATTGGTTTGACATATCGCAGGAGTCATATGGAGATGCTGTATTTGACATATGACAACTTCTCTTGAACTGGCAAACTTTTCCATGCACTGGAAACATTTTACAACCATCACCGATGGCATACGGACTGAAAGGGAAAGTTTGCTGTAACTCCAGTGTCTGTAAGATTTCCATAACCAGATTGTAGTTTCTTAATAAATTCTGACCATTTTATGAGATCAGCTGAACAGCAATGATTTTACTGCTCTAAAAGTAACTGCCACAAATGAAAAAGCTCCCATTGTCTATCTCTGTGTTTCCATTTGCTTTCCATTTCCAATGGATATGGACCCAGTCAGCACCAGGACACTTTCAGACTCTAAACTCACATCAATTCTCAGCAGCAACAGCTTGTCTCATTATCCTGCACAGCTGACCACCTGAAAAGTAACGCACTTCCCCCAATTTCCATCATCCCCTGTTACCTGCTATCGACACTCAGGTTGACTGCCAACATTTCAGTTCACGACAACATTGCTCTCCTTCTCCCCAGCCTAAAGAGATACACACACAGCCGCTGGCAGACAGACAAATGAAATGTTTTGAACAGGTTGTAAGCACCTTGCCTACTAGACACCTAGGAAACAAATGCAGCAGGGTGGGAAAAAACCTCTTCATTGAGCTGTGCAGCCCCAGAGCATGACCAATTTATTCAGAACTGAACAGCAGTGTAATAAAAATAAGTACTGTTACAAACTCTTTAGATCTTTACTCCCAAAGTTAACATAAAATCATATTGTATGTGTTTACTTGAAGTGGGCATACAAAGCAGCCAAAAGTACCACTTGGAATTTTCTGTGCATCCAGTTACTTTCTAATCTGCAGATTTATTTACGGGTAAGAGAAGAACATCTATGGAAATGATGAATTTAAAAAGGAATCCCACTCCAGTTTACCACACTGCACCAGAAATTTGGTCACTCTACTTCTTCCAGCTACAGCAGCATCTCTCAGAGCACACTGTGGACAGAATCACAGAATGTCAGGAGTTGGAAGGGACCTCGAAAGCTCATCCAGTCCAACCCCTGCCAGAGCAGAATCACCAGACCAGGTCACACAGGAACACGGCCAGGCGGGTTTTGAATGTCTGCAGAGAAGGAGACTCCACAACCTCTCTGGGCAGCCTGGGCCATGCTCTGGCACCCTCATAGTGAAAAAGCTTTTCCTTATGTTCAGGTTGAACCTCCCATGCTCCAGCTTGCTCCCACTGCCCCTTGCCCTATCATTGGACATCACAGAGCAGAGCCTGGCTCCTTCCTCCTGACACTCGCCCTTTACAAATTTATAAACATTAATGAGGTCACCCTTCAGTCTCCTCTGCTCCAAGATAAAGAGACCCAGCTCCCTCAGCCGCTCCTCATAAGGGAGATGCTCCACTCCCTCCATCATCTTTGTGGCTCTGTGCTGGACTCTTTCAAGCAATTCCCAAATGTATAAAATCATGGTAAATGATAAATCATCTACACCTTCTGTGAAGTTGGTTTTCACTTCCTCTCTCACAGCATGATTCAAGATTTCTGGATTATATCTAATTTGGGAGAGGACAGCAAAATCAGACCTGGAATTAACTCTCCATGTTTGTGTGTGTATGTTTAAAACACAGCACACGCTGTGAAATCTAACAAGTGAAAATTTTAGTTTACCTTCACTCCCCAGGAAGGCTAACTGCTTGAATTTGAATACAAGACAGTGGCTAAGACTTCAAAACCAGAAATGTAGGCATAGTTTTGCATGTCAGGTCTGACCCTGTATAATTTTATTTGTAAAACCACAATTTAATTTACAACTTTTGCAGATATTTTTTCATATCTGAGAAATACATAAAATGTACATGCCCTTCCTCACACATAGATAAGGAAGTTTGTTTGGGTGTTTTTTTTTTGTTTTGTTGGGTGTTTTTAACAATGAGGGTAGTGAGACACTGGAACAGGTTGCCCAGACAAGCTGTGGATGCCCCGTCCTTGTAAGTGTTCAAAGTCAGACTGGAAGGGGCTGTGAGCAACCTGATCTACTGAGAGATGTCCCTGTCCACAGCAGGGGGGCTGGACTAGATCTCTGAAGGTCCCTTCCAACCCAAACTGTTCTGTGTGTACGTTTATTTCCTTCCACACACGTTAACAGGAGGAAAAGGAGAAGGGTCAAAATTACAAACTGAAACCTGACCGCTACTTTCAGCTCCACACAACATCACCAATCTATTGCTTGTCCATTAAGTCTATTTAGAAATTGAGATCAGGACTTTTCCTATCCAAACCACTGATTAGTATTTGGTCACCTTAATCCCTTCAGCTGATCCATCAGTTCTGCTCAACTCTCAATCTTCTTACTTCCTCCAGGTACTGTGTTCCTTTCCCTGCACCCCTGCTGGTACTCCACCAAGAACAGATTCAGGATGATAAAAATGTATCATCTATGTTAGTGAAACACCAAAGCCAAGACTGCCTTGTAGTCAAAATACGAGACAGACAGCAAGTGAATGCTTATAGATGATGGCTAATAAATATCATGGCAAGTCACAGAGTAATGGCTGGTGACTCTCAGGTTTCTTTATTTTTTTTATTTCAAAGACTCCGATGAGTAAACAACAGAAAAAGCAAACATTTTGCGGAATGAAAAGAAAACCAAACCAAAGTAACCAAAAGCATAGCACACTCATTTCATTGCAAGTGCACCAAATGAAATAATTTTGTTGTTTTGAGCTATTTTTTCCTCTTTGCTAAGAAACCTTAACTAAATGTAGCATCCCATTTTTGCAGTCTCTCTCAAACACCTACATGTCAGAATGCAGGGAAGAGGCAATGTGAACAACCCTTTTTCTGTTTCTTCAAGAGGGCCAGCACAGTAAGTCGTTTTTGTTGTGCATGATAACCAAAGGAGTCACTTAGGAGCAAAGGTGCAATTAAGATTGCAAGGCGAAAGGCTTAAAATAGGTAAAAAATAATGTCCTTTTCCCCTCTAGGTCTATTACTTTCTCCTAACTGCTCCCACTGGGTTACATCCTCAGCTAGAATGAATCAAAATCAATGGAGCAAAGCTTATTGACACTAGTTGTTCACCTATTGTAAAATCCCCTTGCAAGCAGCATATTCACGCTACTCCTAATGTCTAAGACAGCCTTTCTTCTCCGCACACATAAAAGAACACCCTTCTCTTTCTCTACAAAACTCATCAAGGCTGGTGAGTCTGTTCAGTGAGCTCTGCTCCAAAATACTATCTGATTTCAATTATAACAACTAACAACAGCGAACAATATTCTTTCTAAAAATAAGCAGCCAACAAAAGAATATAAAAACAGGACCTGGTCTCCTGAGATTTATGCCCACCTCCCTTCCCCCCTACCCACCGCTTCTCTCCTCTCTTCTTTGATCCTTTCTTCCTGGTTATCTATTTAATTTAGTCTATAAGCACTTCGAGCCAAGAGCCAGTATTCTCAGGGGTCTGAAAAGCATCATTGCAAACTTAGGGCATTCTATTAAAGAGCTATTTATAAATAAGGCTCTGTGGCAGGATGAAAGTGATTTATCAGTCATGACACTGACATCAATTCATCACATACCTTGTAGAGTGGTTCAGCTCACTGTCCTAGGAAGGGCACAAGGTGTCATGCACTCTCTACTCTTAGGATTCTATGTTTGTAAGTCATGATACATGTTCATTTCATTTAAGAAACTGCATTTTTTAATTAGAAACAGATGGAAAAAAAATCCACTTCTGTAAGTAGAAGAGTTCCAGTTGTGAAATTCAAATGTTATGTTTATTTCACATCTTAAATTATATATAAGGTGCCGTGTTAAATTATACATATAGGAAGAGCTCATGTAAGTGAGGTAACGTCTCTCCAGATTTCTCTACTTTTCTCTTTCAAAAAAAAACTATCTGCCACTTCCATCTTCTTCTTATTTTGTTAGTAGAAGGCAAAAACTGTGTTAAATCCTGATTGCAGGCACATGCCACAAGCCTTTGAGGGACATTTAGCTTCATCATGCCCATCTGAACCTAAGGCATTTTCTGGCATTCAAAACACTTCAGTGGTGTCTACATTTCGTAGACAAGAAGGCTTCTACTTTCTCCCATGTATAAAAGTACCCTTTAAGAGGCTGCTGTATCCTTTCGTTCTTGCAATCATTGCAATCAATACACTGGGTTATCCAGGCAGTACCACCTGAAATGACACACCTATCAGTAATGTAGCAGAAGCATAAAAAGGTGGCCCTACCAAAAAAAATAAAACCAAAACCAAAACCAAAAACCCCACTTGCAGTCAGTTGCAGATGTATTTCAATCTCATCATCACTGCTGTTCCAAATACTGGACAAATATATCCAACTCAGATAATAATACCCATCCGTTGATGAGATCACTCAAAATGGGAAGGAAGTCAAGTACAGTAACAGGCACAATGTGTGGACACCACTCAAAAATTCATTACCAGGTCTACTGAAAGCCAGAATTGTGGCAATTATGAGGTTTGGAAGCAATTTATTTAGGGCACATAAAGTACTTCTTTCAACTGCTCATTACTGCTACTGCCCAGAAGAATCACTAACAAGTACCACAGTGACGAATGCTTTCAGTGCTACACTTTTTTTCAATCTTCTGTTGCTGGGCCACCATCCTCCTTCCCTTCTTTAGATTCTGAGCAGCTACACAGGTGACCTGAAGCCATGTTCCCAAAGAAACAAGGTCTGCAACACAAAACTGTGCACAGTTTAGCAAAGTTTCATTGTGTTTTGGAAGGAGACAATAATTTGTTTTCTCATATTTTTCTGAAACTTTTCTCCTTCTCTAGCACCTCCAAAAGCTCTTGCCCACTAAGAAGTATTAAGAGCTCTACTGCCTGAGTGTAAGCGATTTCACTGCTCAGTCTCCAATGCTGTTTCGCTGTCTACCCAGGCCTAATCTTGAAGGTATCAGTTACTAGGTGCATCGCAACACTTGTACAAAAAGAGCTATTGAGACAAATGGGACTACTGCCATCTTATCAAGATGAGGCAGCAGCATCAAGTGAGGAACACCAGAGCAATGGATCTTTGTCACTGTACCTAGCAGAGCTCCAGCAAACCCCATGCCTTCTCCTCCAGATCGGAGAGGAATGGCTCACTACAAATGTCTGGAAATGTCTTCCAGCTGGAAAGAAACAAAATTCACAATCTTTTCTTCTGCACCAGAAAGCATCACATAAGAATAAACATGCTGTGAATGCTGCGGACGTATTTTGAAATTAGCTATGAGTTGATCAATCTGGGACACCAATCAAACAGGCACAAAGGAATAGCATGAGAGTTAACAGCCATCATCCAGATGGCAGAAAACAGATCAACCCCGTGGGTGTTTCTTCTTTCTCTTCCCACGCTCTCAATTAAATAGCCTAAGTCATCTGAAGAACAGATTCCTCATAAGTCTCACCAGATTCATAACCCTTTTATTCCTCCTCTTTTTCCAGCCACTGTTAATTTCTTCCATGCCCACTTGTACACTCCATGCACCATCCCTGATATTCCTGCTTCCACCACATGGAGAGACGTAAACTGTTGCTTCCCTTTTTTAGCCTTTGGAAGGAGAGACCTTCCACATAACTCTGTGGCCACAACTTCAGGTCATCTCCAAGCATACTATTTCCACTTTATTTATTATTATTATTCACCCCTTTCCCATATTCTGTACAGCATCCAAGTCCATGGGAATAAGAATGTTTTTACCTTTCTAAATGTCACTTTAAATTCTGCCCCCTTTTTTTCCCTAACAGAAGACACCATTAGAAATGCTCTTTCTGTGTGCTAATTTCACTGCAAATACCTGATCTGAATTCTGAGCGAGGTGACCTGTGACAGAAGCTGGTCTGCCTTAATACATCTATGAAAAATTATCAGAGAGAGTATTCTCAATCAAGAATATCTATTGCCTGAACACCTTACGGGATGCTCAGGAATACTAGAGAATGTTATTTACTTACAGGAATGAAACATTACTTCAGTACCAACTAGGAGAAACTGCAAGAGACTATGTAATGTATCTGATTCCAAGTGAAACAGCTCACCTCATGCCTACATGATGCATGTTAATTTGCACTTCCTCACTAATAAAAAAAATTAAAATTCTCTGTTAGACTGGAATTACACTTTCCTATACCAAGGTATTACAGATAAAGGTATTTCCCATTCAGTGTCCTTAGTGTTACTACTTAATTTATAAGCACTGAAAAGGAATGTCTGTAGTATAGGAGAAAAGAACTGTTCGTTGGAGAAATGTATGTTTCATCCAATGAGTAATTCTCCTGCAGAAAAATAAATCATCAGTTTTAATTTTTGACTGCATTTTTTGCCACAAACCAACACATACAAAATATTTAAATTTGGAAGTACTAAATAAGCAATCCAAGCATAGTAACTGAGCAGTCTGTTCAGTTACGGCCCATAAGCCATTTTGAAGGCAAAAAACATGTGCCAGTATATATTTATATAGGCATATACGTTCTCACACCACAGGAAAAGACAAATGTGTTCTTAGATGTTATATAAAGTTTAGAGTTCATGGGGATTGTTTTTAATTTAAAAAACAAATCATCATGTCTGCACTGGGAAATCTAACTTCCCCTAAAACTCTGAAATACCATGTTTTCACATTCATAACCATGTATTAAATACGAAAAATTTAAAAGCAAATGTTTAAAGCTGCTGAATATATGACAGAAGCACTCCATATGCTCAGCAAGTGTGTTCTAGAAAAGGCATATGATCTTTTTCAGTGAATGTTAAGATACTATAGCACAGAACTCAGGCCAAAAAATGATCACCTGAGTATCTTTTAAGTTAACAATTAACTTGCTTCATAGCAAGACAATCCCCATCTAGCTTAAGTTATACCAACTTGAAATGTTCATCCTCTTGTCTTCTGGGAAAGAAGGGAATTGCTTCTAGAGGGACAGAGCATGAAGCCTCAGTACACCAAAATAAGCCGCTCAGTAGAAAGCTACTTGGAACTCACCACCATGCAAGAAAGCGTGCCTGCTATCATCATTGCACAGGCACAGGGGGGCCGTTTCCTCATCCAGCTGGGCCTGGGGAAGCAGAAAGACTGTAGTGCCAGCCAGGCCCTAACATGCTGCTGCTCTAGAGTCCCTGAAGCTGGTTAAAGTGTGAAACAAATTCCGAATCCCTATACTGTGCAACTAAGAAACCACAGCACCCAGTGTGGACACAGATGTTACCCTCAAAATGCTGAGCAGCTGGTATCAAATGACTGGACCTCCTCCCATTTCATTCAGTTACTTTAAGAGACTGCATTATCAAACCAAGAATACAATAAAATAACACAGCAGCATCTTCCCACTGCATTCTTTTACATTCATTCTTAACTTCCGTGCAGAAGAAGAGAGTTTCCATGATGATACTTTGAAAAGATCAGCTACCTTTTGAGCTTAGGTTGACAGAGGTGAGGTGGCAGTATATATTGCAAGACATGCACTCTAGAAGACAGATGGGTTTGGATGGATTGATAGGAAGCAAAAATGATACTAGAGAGTCCAAGTGGGCAGGTGGGAGAGGTGGATGAAAGCTCTGCTCCAGCCAAGCTGTATCACTCAGGTAAACACTGCAAGATTCATTCTAGGATTATGGTCCAGGAGCCTCTGTCTAAAGTAGAAAAAAAGTCTTGCCAAGCCAAATGCAGGCACACACACTGCTGTTACCATGCAGACCACAGCATGCTAGTAACAGCCCCAGGACAGATCTTCTCTCATTCTTTACCTCACATGAAACTCCAGCTATCCATTGCCTTAGTGTTATGGCACATTGCAATCAATTGCATTCTCCTCTCAGTATCCCTGTTGTCAGGGACTGTTTGGGGGCTGAGGAGGGGGGGATGGGGCAGGGAGAAGCAATACAGAAAAATGATGAACCTTGAATACCTTTTTCGACTGGGAGCAGAGCTCGAATGGAGCCTTCCTCTCCTTCCCCAGTCCCTATCTCCCTTCCACACGTCACCAGTGTCTCCTCCCTTTGCTTTTTCTTAGTTATAATAAAGCCTGCAAAACACTGTTCAGCAAATGGTAGCAAAAGTATCTTTTATCCCATTTAAGCTGTTCCTTCAGTCATCCCCTCCACACCATGGGAAACTGGCAAGTTGAAAAGAGGCCATCACACTTCGTATTCCACGAAGACAAAAAGTCTTCATGGAAAACAGGTGTGGTGTCCAAATGTCTCTGACAGACAGGACCCACATGCACCAACAGCAGAACAGGTTATTCTGATGCACTTCTACACTGCAGAAAGGCCAGGTCTCCAGCAACCAGTAATGTATGTCCTGATGTATGAAGCAGATACAAGAGCTTACCTACATTATTCATCCCTTTTACATAATACATGGAGGGAAGGAGGAGCTCTAGAATGGACTTCAATCTTATCCTAAATGTCTCTGCCTTCACAGATAGCTTCAAGGCAGTAAAACAGACTTACAAGATGCTGTCACTAGAAAAGATTTCTAAAAATCTAGACAACAAATCTGCAGAAAGCCTCACCACATGCATAAGCATTTAAAGAACTTGCCTGTAAACAGAAAATTAAGTAGTCCTTCGAGTGCTAAACACCAGATTCTTTTTAGAAGCACAAAAATACCATTGCAAAGTAATTGCAAGTTCAAATTGGAAAAAAAAAATAGAAGTCTTACACAAGGAAGTAACTTTAAAGAGTTGAACACAAAGCTGAACGATACTGACTGAAAAGCTAGAAAACTTCTATTTGATTAACATAAATCCCTGCTGTTAGACTGAGTGTGTCAGAACTCAAGACTGGTAAATAAATTCCAGTTCTACTTTAAATGATTGCACAAATGAGGAAGTAAAAAAAATTAAAGATTAGTCACTGACATAGCACAATCACTGGACAAAACCATTTGTGGTTATGTGGCATTTTTAAAGATACCACTGTTTTCCTAAAGCTTTTCTAGCATCACAGATTTCTACCTGGAATGGCATGAAGTATCTTTACCTTAATATAACGCCTTTCAGAGAGGAAGAGAGTGGCTGTACCCAAGGTCCTCTGACATACACCTTTTGCAATCAGGCACAGTGCCCTGCAACCAATTTATGTCTTAAAAATTAACAAAAAAAGAGAGAGGGAGGAAAAAAAAAAAGGAAACTCCCTAACACATTCTGGATCTCATCGATACGATTACAGCACCGCCGTGACGTATGCAGATATAAACTTGTCTAAAAGAAGCATGAACACATTAGCATATCACAGCAAACTGCAAATTAGGATTTTAAGCTTAACACAAGAGACCATTTAGGCTCTGTAGTACGTATTGCTCCTATAAGATTTATTGCTCTTCGAAGATCCCACAGACACTTGAATAATTTTCCCCTGGAAAAAGAAAGGTAGGATAGGAGCAAAAACCTATAAAAGGAAGCACACTAAGTTAGTCCAAATTTCTGACAGTGAAACTGAGTATTGAGCATTTGGGTCTTAAGACAGAGAGAATGTTTCTGGGAATTTGCACGCACCGAACAATAGGTGTATCTCACTGGATGGTAAAAACTATAGCAACCAATGTACCAGCAGAGCCTTTAAGATGAGACGATTTCTGAAAACAATTCTATGTAAGAAAATGGTAAGAAGCCATTTAGCAAGATTTTCAGTGACAAAAATATACAGAGCATAAGGAACAAGGCATAAATGTAGCTATCCTTTTCCCAGCATCCATTCTCAGCATCTGCTCATCAGCAAGTGCAGAACTTCCCTAGCCAGGCAATACGCTTGGACTACCAGTTTCAGACAAGGAAGAAACAGGACATCTGCCACTAGTCTTAGGTTCCATTTTTATTCCTTATGAGGACATTTATTATGAACACCTGAAAAGCAGCTTAAGATAAAATCACTAGGCAGGTTTTATACGCAGGCTTTACATGGTTCATACGTGCATCATACATTACCTTGTATCTTTTTGTGTTGCTCTTAGTGTTGCAAGAATGAATGTGCACACAAACAACTCTGTAGACTTGCTGCCATTAATGATAATCTGGTAGATACCCCACTGAAGTACCTGTAACAAGCTTGTGTTTTCCATAACCACTGCAGTTCTGCTTTTGCATAGCTTCTCTTCTGAAATTCCTCTGTTTTCCAATCGAGCTATATACTTGCCAGCCTTGTCCATGTTTTGTTCATCAAACAACTGTGTTCATCAACACAACTACCTAAAGGGAGGTTGTAGAGAGGTGGATGCTGGTCTCTTCTCCCAGGTGATGGGGGATAGAACAAGGGGAAACGGCACCAAGCTGTGCCAAGGGAGGTTCAGGTTAGAGATAAGGAGGAAGTTCTTTACTGAGAGGGTCGTCAGAGGCTGGAACAGGCTGCCCAGGGAGGTGGTGGAGTCACCATCCCTGGATGTGTTTAAAAAGCGGGTAGACGAGGTACTTAAGGATATGGTTTAGGGGGTAGACAGGAGCGGTTGGACATGGTGATCTCAGAGGTCTTTTCCAACCGAGCGATTCTGTGATTCTGTGATCATAAAGATGAACATGCTGGAACTTGTTTTGTTTGCAGATATACATTACATACAACTTTCACTGCCACCAAGAGAGGCTATCAACAGATTAGTCCCATACTAGTTTTATATAAAGCACTTCTGGGAATAAAACAGAACTCATAAATTCTTATTTAATTAACTTGTGTAAGGAAACATGAATCTGGACTGTACTAGCATTTACACACCCAGGTTCTGACAAACCCAATGGCAGATCAGTGCTGCAACTATCAAGCCCTGTCAGGTAAATTACACTTTTTGTGTCTGTACAGCCATGTAGAACATTACTTGGAAATCCTAGGGAGACTGAGAGGTTGTCCAGGTTACAAAATACAGGGAAAATTTCCAGTGCTAGTAGCTGTCAATGGAAAACTCAACAGAAATGCAGGAACTTCTTGGCAAATACAAAATGTCAAAAAAACTTTCAAGTTATCTTCTCAGTTTCTGTATTATCAAAAACATCACATATCATGACCTCCAACTTCAAATAAACTAGTTACAACCAACATGTATTCACAGTTATCAGTATATTATGTATTTTATCAATAAAGTGTATGGCATGAACCCAACACAAGAGAGATGATCCCCAAAGTAAAGACTTTGTAAAAATTTCCCATACTGATTTATAATTGTTATTTTTCTTCATGCACAACTTGTTTAGACAATGCAGATTGCACTAAATATTTGTATCCTCATGAAAAGTAACAGAACCAAGAACTATTACATTTTCTGATGAATGAATCTTAAAACAAAGTGAAAGCTGAGAGGGATTCTTATAGATAACAGATGTACAGGAATTGAAGTCTGCACTGCTATTTCATTAGAGAGAGAACAGCCGAAAACATGGGTTAGATACAAAATGGTATTGACCCTCCAAACACTGTAATTCAATGTAAGTTAAAGTGGCAAACAAGCTCAGTATTAAACAATCCTCTAAAGACACTCAAACCCAGCCAAATAAATAATCTCTTTGAACAAGTAAGCTTTTAAACATGTACACTTAGTCAAGACTAGACATTAAATTATTATTTTTCCTAGCTTCCAAATGAAAGCTACAGCAATAACAAAACCAACAAGATACTTGAGAATATCCCCTCTATGCCAAACTGGAGCACTAAGTAGTATTTCAATTGCCATTTCCATTCCAGCTTCTGACTCCCTGAAGCATCCTCCTCAATTTTTACATTCCTTTTCAACACTACTTTTATAAAAGAAAGGATTCACTGTGCTGCTACAGACAAACCAGCTTTGCCTTCCCTATTCCCCTAAGCAGGTTTCCTAGCAAAGGGGTTAGGATCCGTGGAAGGTGGTCCTCAAAGCGCGCTGCCTGAGCAGCCCACAGTGCCTCCTGTGTACAGAGGATGTGGGGAGCTGCTGCTGCCCATAGCTGGAGGGAAAGGCAAGCTGTGAGACCCTGGGTACTAGGTGTAGTAATCGGGATTTGATCCTGCATTTTGATCTGACATGGAGCATTGGAGGTTCAACCTGAACATAAGGAAAAACTTTTTCCCTGTAAGGGTGCCAGAGCATGGCCCAGGCTGCCCAGAGAGGTTGTGGAGTCTCCTTCTCTGCAGACATTCAAAACCCGCCTGGCCGTGTTCCTGTGTGACCTGGTCTGGTGATCCTGCTCTGGCAGGGGTTGGACTGGGTGAGCTTTCGAGGTCCCTTCCAACTCCTCATATTCTGTGACTCTGTGATTTGCCAGTTGTTTCTGTATAGAGGCTACATTTTTAGAGAACCTTCCAAAGACTGTAATATCAAGTGCCTGCTATTTCTGACTACTAACAACAAACTAACATCGCATTATCATCTCTCAGCAGTCCCATTTATGAAATCAGCTGTAGAGACTGCCTTATATCAGTCTCCAAGAAGTATAGCAATAGATAGCACTGTGTTTCCTGTGCACCCAGGAATTTAACTATCCAGTGAAACTTAAGAGTTCCCTCTTTTAAATGGATTAAAACTGAGTACATGAAGGCCTTTCTGAAGCTGAGCCCATGTCATACTTTCCTTAAAAAGAACTTGCCCAAATATTGGTAAAGAGACAAAAATCCCAAGCAAGCAACCATCCACATCCTAGATTCTGACAGAGAACCATTTTAAATGAAAATAATTGTATCAAAATGTCATGATAGATGACCATTGACCTTGCAATAAAGCATCTCAACAGCAGTAGAGAGGACACAATAGTTCAGTACCCTGAAAGAAAGCCCTTGTTACAAGAATAACTCTCTGCAAAACTCAAATTCAACGACAGCTTTGCTTTCAGCAGTACCTGCGCCTTACCAAAGTCTGATTTCTTATTTCTGTAATCTACATAACCAAGCTTCCTTGGGTGCTGCTTGGTGTTTACCCAGCTAATTTTGTTGCCCACAGCTCCTCTGATGCTCTCTCCTAATCCTCAAGCACAATCACCCCAAGACAACTCTCCTACAGTGCTGATCACTGGCAGCATTCTCCTGCTTTTTTTCTGCTATATGGTGATTTGCAGCATAGTGGTAATTTAATAACCCAGCATCTGCTTTCCTCCAACAGCAAGCTATTGTGGAGTACGTATTTTTTAAAAAAAGAAAAATAAAACACCACTTTAAAAAAGTCTTTAAGCTAATAAACAAACTGTTTGGAGATTTTGCCTAGAAAATGTGGATTTGATTACAAACAATCACTGGTGGGAAAGACAGCCCTAGCTTAACTATTTCTGTGATGGCAACTGTTGTTCAAAAGTAAAAACGTAGCCCTTTTATTACCAAAGGTCATCCACAGGCACAAAGGTGGGGCAGCAAGGGGGTGCGGTAGATGTAGAGGGAACAGCAGATCCCAGGAAGAACAGAGGGTCAGTTCTCGCAGATCCTACACTTGTGCATCACCTCTGACTTCACAAATAAGTAACTGAAAACAACTTAGTGCAAGGAGAGAAATGCTCAACTGTGTTCTTACTCTTGACAACCAGACAAAAATTGAAGTAGATGGCAGTAGTTGAAAGCTTTTTCAGTAATGAGGGAACTGAAGTTACCAGTTATAATTCCGGCCAACCTTCCCCTCTTTCAATGCTGAGCTGGGGGAAGAGACAACCACTATATTTTCTGAGACCAGGAGGCTGCCAACTGGCTGCTCCGCTGGAAAGCACCAAAGTGTAAGTCAAGAACCACTGAAAGAATAGGACTAGGAAAAACATATAGCTGGGAGTCAGGGACTCTTCCTTTCGTCTGGCAGTTCAACATGGATTTTAATACTACTCCAGGACCTGGGGAGCAAGGGGCTGCTCTTCAGTAATTTAATACTGACGTGTTTAAGTTTGCTTGGCAGCAAGGAGGCAAATTCTTCTCTCGAGTTTCATTGGTGTAATTCCAAAGCAGTGACAGTGGAGTCAGTGGCACCACAGGCTTACATCATAATCAGAGTTGGATTCGCTTCACATCTGTTACCATTTCCACAATGAACAGGACAGGGAACTTGAAAAAGCAACAACTCCATATATATTTGACAATATATTCCTCCTGGTAAGAGAGACATTACTATGGTTAAACAGAAGCACGCCTTTCTTTCCTAGCACCTGAAGTATATTAATTGCTGCAGCTCCATCACCACAACCGCCAAGCACTGAGAGACACCAGGAGCTCACAAAAACATCAGTCAAGTGTGGTCCTGAGTACCAGCTCACCATGGACACAAGGTTATAAGAAGCCTCAGTTTTTGAAGGCACCCAGGCCTGTGGGTGCTCTCACCACTGCCATCTTTCTCCACCTCCAATCCAGCATTTGCCACCCCCTCCAGCTTCATTTACCTTGCACAACAAGTTCTGCCAGAGAATCCACATTTGTCAGTAAAGCAACATCCACAGCCACAACAAATTAACAGTAATAAATGAGCA
Source organism: Mesitornis unicolor (assembly GCF_000695765.1). Taxonomy (NCBI): domain Eukaryota; kingdom Metazoa; phylum Chordata; class Aves; order Mesitornithiformes; family Mesitornithidae; genus Mesitornis; species Mesitornis unicolor. The sequence goes on from NW_010175286.1 coordinate 38,918, forward strand.
GTGTCTTATATTGACAGTAAACTGGTGGGTGTGATGAAGAAAAGATGCTCATTTGCTTGAGACATTGTGGGATATTAAAATCAATGCATGATATTTCCAGCTATGAATCTACTCAGTTGTTTTAATAAGCTTGAGACTTTTCCTTTCCTAAAATGCTAAAAAATAATCACCAATTATATGGAGGCACATTCACAAAATCGAGGAAAATGGCAGTAAGGGGTTAGATACCTTTTTGCCAGGTCAGAAAATACAAAAAGGCTTGCTACTTGCAACTTGTTTTCTTTACATACATTTGCATTAATGTTTTTCATCAAGTTTTCTTTGATAGAAATTCACTGGCCAACTCCACGTTCAACTGCATTCCTTGTTGGACTGACCCTTCCAAATGAAGCATGTATCAAGATCATGATACATGCAACATCAAGGAAGAACTGCAGCTGCCTGAGCAGGAACTAATCACAGAATCACAGAATGTACTGGGTTGGAAGGGACCTTTAAAGATCACCCAGTCCAACCCCCCTGCAGGGAGCAGGGACAATGTTAATAGATGAGGTTGCTCAGGGCCCCATCAAGCCTGACCTTGAATATCTCCAGGGATGGGGCCTCCACCACCTCTCTGGGCAACCTGTTCCAGTGATCTATCATAATGCACATAGAGAGAGCACTGCACAGGTGTCAGACAGAACATTCTTGTTTATAGCGATCTGTTTATGAATAAACACATGTACCACGACATCCAGATCACCAGAGCCACTGAGGCCCACTTCCTTCACTTGAACAGAAACACATCAGTGGAAAGGGTCTCGAAGCTAGACTGTGCAAGCCAACAGCGTTTCGAAAGGAAGAGAGGGGTGAGTAGAAGGCAGAACAATATTTATGTAACACAGCCCAGCTTATACTACAAAATTTTGCTGGCACAGTTATGTCAGTAGCAAGAAGAAAAAACCCAAAATACGCCCACAAGCAGCATCACAATGCCAACAAAGCCTCTCATAGAGATGAAACTTTTCAGCAAGACTGTCATCTGGTCAGTACAGTTTCTACTATTTAATCAGATGATGTTAGAACGGCCAAAGGCATCCTTTTGACAGTATTTCATTGTCCTCTCGAGTGGGGTAATAGCACTACACATGCCTGCTTTTTGCAGGTGTTACATGCATCCTTTTTTTTTCTTAAGGGTCCTCTCTGTGCACTGCAAAGCCGCACAACACGGACTACCTCTTAAGTGCATTGCTCCACCTCATCCTGCTCGTGTCACGGCTCCAAAACAAGACGCGCTGTAGTCCCTCCAAGCTTACTGTTTCAAAGGCTACAGAAAGGAGATCCTACCTAGAGTATCCACAGCCTGCTAATCTGCTGTCTTTGAAATGCTGAGGCACTTTGTCCAATTAGAACTGTGGAGAAATATTCATCCTGTCCCTGACTAAGATGAAGCACTTCTTTCAAAAGCTACAGTGGCACAGCGCCAGCACTAGGGAGTCCAAGTGTTCTGTGTGGAGCCAAGAGTTATTAATTAGTTTTATTAGTGGCAGGGGGTTTATTTGAAGTGGAAGGGGAA
>NW_010175286.1:40506-54612 GCF_000695765.1 Mesitornis unicolor
CACTACTGAAATATAAATTGTCCAGATTTCAGTTTTGTTGTTCCACAACACATACAGGCGACCAGCCAGGGAAGAGTGAGGAAGAGCTAACACAGCCAAATGCCTGCATTCAGTGTTCCTGTATATTAATGGCGTACTGAAAAGACTCTGTTACCTCAGGTGGCTCTCTGGGGAACTGCTCATGAATTTTAATTATGAGGGAGGGAGTATTTTGAAAAATAATGCTGCCTGCATGTTAGCATTAAGCATGGCCTAACCTACAGCACTCACTTCCCATGAAAACAAAATAGGTAAGGTGAGGGGATGAAGCCTACTCACTTTCGCTTCATTAGGATTGGTAGTCTGAGGAGAAGAGGATTTGGCCTCCAGGATGGATTCAACATTCAGAGACCAGCTTTAAAAATGTTACGAGCACAAGCAACGTTAATTCCTGTACAGACTAATACAGGCATGTAGGTAATCAGGTCACATACTTCAGAAGACAGATGTTTGGAAATAACAGTCCTATCTCAAACACCTCAGACAAAAGATTGTTACTGAAGAGGTCACAAATAAGTCTCAAGCAGAGTTGGATCCAGTGATGCCTTCAAGCTTGCAGCTTGTTCCTAGTGTCCACTGTGTTAGCTAAGACCGTGAAGCTGCCCAGGCCGAGACTGCTGTATACTGCAGCAGCACTCAGTAGCCAATTGCTGTCTCTAGGTTGATGCCTTAAAGCAAGTTTATCTGGTCTGAGCAGGCTGAAAGCCCTAAAAAAAAAAGGTATTTAATTGAAAACAAGAGCTTGAATTCTAGATTAGATGCACTGATAGAGAGTAAAGAGAAAAATGTCCGTGCTGAAATAATTAAGTAGATTGAACAAACACACAACATGAATTCCACTGCCACCTATTAGTTGCATAGAGTAGTACTGCGGCCTAAACAGCTACTGAGGATGATGCCAGGCTTTACAGAAGCACACAAGGAGAGAATACTCATAAGGAGCACCAGATACAGGATGGAAAGTCCAATACAAGAATGGAGTCACCTACGTGAGGTGACACAACAACTTGTTTCAGAGCACAGAGCTTACACACTGCTCTGCTCTTCCGTTCCACACCTGTACATTATATGACATACAACACTAAGGTTGCTTCCAGCATCTGCTACAGTACGGCTCCTCCACAACACAACACAAGAAATAGGAAGTATACATACAAGCCTGCATACCAGACCTCCAGCTAAAGAAGCTCTCAGTGTTCAAACTGGATAGCTACGTAATTTCTCCAGCAGTCCCTCACCAAGTAAAGGCAAAATATTTTTTGGAGCAGAGAATAAGTACTTCAACACCACACTGCAAAAGGAGACCTTTTCACTTGGAATGGAAAAATAAGGGGGAGGTGGCAGGGAAGAGAGAAAGAAAAGGACAAAAGAGAAAAGGGATAAATAACCAACCATCCAAACCAAATCATTATGTCTCCTTTGCCATGAACCCCTCCAATCAGAGCACCACTCTGCAGTAAATGCCGCAGATCTGAGCGATCAGAGTTATCTCTAACAACGTACCTGCAAGAAGGGACCTGGAAAAGCATTTATCTGATGGAAAGCTTTAAAACAGCTGCATTAAACAAAACCAGCCAAGGCTACTCGCGCAAGTTCTGAAGTAAATAATTTCCCAGTGGAAAAGGAGCCCCATGGACTAAACTAATAAAGAGAACTGTATGATCTAATGGTAATATTTTTAATTAAGTTAGCTTTATCAGATTGGCAGGAATGAAGCAATACCCTAAAGAAAACTAACCTTCAAACAGCAAAAAAAGGGGCGAGAGTACATCTGCATTCATGTACCCATGAAATTCCAGGAAAATTTCAGCACACCAGTGACAGAGCTTGTTGTATTAAAATCTTTTATGAATGTTGCTGCAGCAGAAAGACAAGCAGCTTCATGTTGTGTTTCTTCATAAGGATAAGGTAAAAACAGTTACCTTTTTAAAGGGAAAATAGTCACCAGTACCAGCAAAAAAAAAAAAAGCCTGAAAACTTTCACTGCTTTGCTTGCCCAGGCCATTGGGGGACGGGGGGGCAAACTGATAGAAAACACCACAGCAACTTCATGGCATTACTCTCAAACCAGCCCTTCTGGCACATAGAAGATTATTCCTACCGACAAAATAAATGGAAGTTGTAAGGGGAAGGAAAAAGTTTCAAAAAGCCAAAGATGAGCTACCTTTCAAAGGCACTGACCATTTCCACTTCGCAGATTTCCATAAAGTATTAAATTACATGGCAGCACTGCTCAGGAGAATAAGTCACAGGTTGGAACTATTGACGTATAAAGACGGACACAAAATGTGTCTGAAAATGGTGCTGTCTTCACTAAGAGAACAGTTTCCTTTAACACTCAGAGTGGTCAAGACTAGGCCTTTCTCCTTAGCTTTTTTTTCTTTTTTAAAGCACAAACTTATAATGCATTAACTCCACAGCTACTGACACCTTTAAAGCTCGTTTGGACTCCAAAACCACAACTGTAACACCTCTTTTAAAAGGAAAAAGGAAGTGACTCACATCAGCACATCCATTTCTGCTGTATAAGAACTTGAAATTAACTACACAGAGATGAAGTTAGGAAACAGGTTATTTACCACAACCAGAGATTTTTCTAGCATGTTCAGGAGGGACAGGAATAATCTTTTTTCTTGTCATTATTGTACACTGTCACAGCCTCTTGAGTCTCCTCCTGAAAGCATCTTGAAAGCAGTGACCAAAATGGCTCTTCATATAACAGCGTCCAAGAAAGGGAACACAAATTATGAAACACGGGAGAGCTGAATAGGAAGAAGAAAAATTACCAAGTGTTTTATATCTCCTGATTCTAATTGGGATGAGCAGTACATGTGTTCATTGAAAAGAGAAAATAAGCCCATTAGCTCTCAAATAAAAGACAAATATCAGCAAACGTTCACAAACAGGGCTCTGTCTGCCCAAAATGAAAAATATGAAACAAAACCTTTAATCCACTATGCTGGGGTTTTCAGATCATCCCGTAGCAAAAGAGCAAGCCCCATCTCTGAACACTAAAATGTCATCTAACTATGGCACCTTATTAGCTCCTGTAAGATTTGCTTGAAGCAGAAAGAAACAAATAATTTTGCTCCTGGACAGCTATTAAAGCACTGACTGCTTATACTGCAGCTGCTGCACTGATTCGGCTTAAGAAAACTATTTCTATTTTTTTTCTGAATTCTTGACCAAGTAGTAAGAGCTCTAAATTTAAAGATGGGTAAGTGAGAGATCAAAGCTAATGTATCAATGCAAATAATTTCAGTGAGCTCCTTCCAAGGCCAGCATATAGCTATTTAACCAATCTTAATGGTTCTATGCATAAAAATGAATAGGAATACTACAGTTAAGAAAACCCAAGGAAATTATATGGCTAGGCATAAATAGTAAGTAAATTGTATTTACCAATAGAGAGGTGCTATTCTGAACATGCATTTGAGTCCTGTGTTGCAACTTTTTTCTTTTCTTTTAAATCAGTATCTCTGACTATCAGTGATGCTCAACAATGTTTTTGAATGCACTACAAAGGAGTTTGAAGAGCCTGAACACTAACATGTCTACTTTCTCCACTGGCAACAGCCCACAAGGTTTATGGTAACCTCCATTCTTTCAATAACTTGCTCTTTCTTTTAGACTCCTAAGGCTTCTCTTCAACACTTGAAACCAACCCCCTGACAACTACAGCACAGTTTCACAACAGTTATCCCCTCTGGGGCAACTGCTGCAATTCTGCCCTCGGCCCCTCTCACTGCTGTGTGCAGATCTCTTTTGCACATTGCAGCTTCCCTGAGGAAGTTAGCCCAACAGTGTGCTGTGCAATGGTGCGTGAGAGATTTCAGTGGCTCTTTGCCAGGCTCCACTGCAGACCACAGGCACTTTGCCAGTGAAAAGATCCAACCTAGTCCAGGGACTGTCCAGGGTACAAACACCCAACCTTCAGGCTCTTCATGTGGCATCCAGGGTCTTCATTTTTATTAGAAGAGTGGCAAGCACAATGCTAGCATGGAAAACACACAAAAAAACATTATTGCTGCAGAGGTCTCCAAAAAAAGAAAAGGATGAGGGAGAAGCACAGGGACTGAGTCACAATGTGGAAGAACTTCCAAGGAAACTTACAGCCTGGGACAAGCTGTCTCCCAACTCCAAACTCTTGCATGAATTCAAATCTTTGACATCCTCTGCCTTCCTCCCCATTGCCTTTCCACACCTCCTGGGACAGTTCGTATTTTGATTAAACACATGAGGAGTTCAAGAAATGTCTTTATTATTTAACAAAGCTCTGCAAACACTCTCATGGGGGACTGAATGCCTACACTGAGAAAGGGCAGTGTTTTTGGGCATGCTCTCAGCAGGGCTCAGAAGCTGAGCCATAACACACTGATGGTAGGATATGGGGTAGCTGATCTCACCGCTGTGGACCTGTGGGCGTGCAGAGGTAACTGCTTTACACTAGCACGAGGATTCTCCTCCGAGCACTGCTGGAAAGAGCTGCTGGGGAACCTGGGTGAGAGCAGTTTCAGAGCAGTACATGAAAGCTGAGCAGTGTTTAATCACCATAGTACGTTATAAGATGCCAGCCCTAATACTATTATCTAAATGCATACAGTGGCGTATGCACGTTATTTACAAACAAACACAACCATCTTCTCGCCCATCTTCATAACTTACAAAGTTGTGCAACAAACAGCATTATCTGCCAACACATCGGTTAAAGCACTAAAGCCACTGGATGATGGCCAAACACCCAAGTCAGAGAATAGTTTCAGCAACGTAGAAAAGAAAATGAAAAAGCTCTTTATCCTCTTGCCCATGTAACACACCAAAAGCAGGCAGCTTTTTCATGGCCTGCTTTATCACGGTGTTTGGATTAGTGCAATGTGAAACACAGCAACTGCTGTTATGTAACTAAACCCTGAGTGTACAGTTGTCATTCTGGGTAAATTTAACTCCCCAGGTTTAGGACAGAGGTCTATTGCCGGCAGACCAAGTGAAATACTAGAAACTTAAAGACACAGGGCCCCTTTTGGTTTCCTTCTTGCAAAGAAATAATGAGACGGGTCACTCCCACATCAGGTTCCCAGTCTGCCTGGTACAGAAACCTGGTGGTAACAGCTTCTGTTACAGTGAGCTCAGGAACAACAAATCCTGAGCAAAGCACGGCTGCTCGGTGGCGAAGCTGGGTCCCTTCTCCTCCGTATGCATTTGGGCAGCAGGCACTGGCAATACAGACACTTCCAGCATTTAATGCAGTTAGGAGCCAAAGTGCATGTGCTTGTACCGTGAAGAAATCATAACAGGGAGCCTTATAATGACAGTGTATTATTAGCACTGTTATGAAACTGCTTTAGCACTTGCAATTAGTGCTTCCCTACAACTATCAGTTAACATCAATCTGTGAATCTTTTTCCTTCTTTTATCGTTTATCGACAGGCAAGTCACTGAGTTACCTTTAGCTGAAACTGGCAAATAAGCACTGACATTGGAACAGAGCATCAGGTAATGATCACACAGCCCAAACAACTAACACGTGAAAATAAACACAAAAAGGAGTAGCAATAAATACATTAATAGCTCAGAACTGAAGTATTTCTAGAAAAGCCTCCTTGAGCCTGATTACAGTTTTGTTTTAGGGCCTTTATATACACTACATACATTATTCTAATAAATCTGAAATATCAAAGTTGTCTTTCCCCTCCCCACCTCCATTTCACACAGTTCAAGAGCTTCATTTAAGTGTAGAGATACTTCTACCATTACAGATTCCTCCTCGGTTCTACCAGCAGAGCTGTGCCACCTCCTGACCAAGCCACAGCCCAGAGGTCACTCTGACTTCTGCCTAGAAAATATCTTTAGGTTTCACTGGGAAATGCTTGCACAATCAACTTCTGTCATTGCTAGAACAGTTTTCACTTTTCCAAAGAGCAACTTGGCACTAAGAAAATCGAAAGGTTAAGAATGACAACGAATAACAAATGCTTTCTTCAATTTCACTTTCACTGTTTCCCCCTTCAAAAATAAGTATCCACAAAGAGAAACAGCGATAACAACAGAGGAATGAGCTCAGAGCTCAGAATTAGCTTTGACCAAGTGCTCTTCAATTTCTGGTACCCAGAAGTTATGATCACATGAAGACACACGTGAATCTCTTCTGCCAACATCTGCTAGAAGAATTATATAATTTTATTAACAGAATCACTCCTTTGCAGCACTACTTTAATGTAGCTGCACCAGATAAAGGCACTGGTTTTAAATACGTATCCTCTAGTTGTAGTATTAATGCCATTAACAAGTGAACTAAAAAGTGATCTTTCAACCCGAAAAAGTAGGTGATAGTAGCTAGCCTTTGTACACAAGCTTGCCATCAGAAGCCCTGCCCACCTCCAAAATTACATCAATCCAGACACTCCTTGTACATTCAATGCCTGTTGATTACACCCACAAGCCATACCCATCTTTCCAATTACTCCTGGCTTCATCATTCACTTTTATCTCTAGGCTTGCACACAGTTCTGTATCTTGCCTCCGAACAGACATAACAAGGCCTTTGATGTTCTCATCACTTCTCTTTAACTTCGATTGTAGCCAGCATTTTCATTGACTGAAATTAGAGCTTAATGCTCCTAGTTTAAAAAGACTTTAAATAAGTTCATGAAAATGGATTAAGTAACATATATATGTTTTTTAAATACAAAAAACCATACACAACTCATTGGACTGGGCTTTTTTCACTCGAGACCACAACGTTCCTTTCAGAATCAACCTGAAATGCCAAGTAAATAACAGAAGTCCTGAAAACGGCCATCCTAAGGAAGGCAGAAGACATTTTAAATATATACCTACTTAGTGTTGAACTAGTTACATTTATTTTATGTGAGCTCGGTATTGTACACTCCTCTGATGACAGTAGGAGAAACAGGGTAATATGTAATTATAAGAGGAACAGTTGGAAGCAGTTGCTCGGGAAGCTGGTAATGAAGCTGGCAAGGAGGATGAGTCCAAAGTAGAACACTGTCTTTGATTCCCAGGTTCACAGCTAAGTATAACATAGAAGTTTCATAGGTAGGAATGGAAAACTTCATGTTTTCCATTGGAGATACATTGGAGAAATAAAAATTAAAGCACTCGAATCAGCCAACCAATGGAAGTTACCAAAATCTACCAATACACTGACAAAATGCTTCTTGGGACATGATTACAGTAACATACGAACAGAGGCCTGTCTTTGTATTTGTATACTGATAAGAGCAGTTAAGCTGCTTTTTCACAAGAGGAACACTGCTATTTCTCTGCTCTGCCCCACTCCTCTTCTTGAATAGAGAAACTTCTAGTGTAAGAGGAAGGTAAATTCACCCCTTCCCAGCCCATTTTCTCAGTTAAAAATGTATTAAAGCCTTAACAAGTTTTCATTCGAGCACTCTGCATTTCAAAGTGCACCAGCAGGGACCCACATATCACAGCCTTCTCCACAGGCACCCCAGGTTTTGGCTTTCCTCCTTCAGTGTTTGCTGTTCTTACAACACAGTTCCATCCAGGTTTTTAAGATGCCCACAACTAGTTTTCAGGTTAGCAGCAGACAAGTGCCTTCTGCTTCATCCATGTGAATATTCTGTCTGCTTTCAATTCTAATTTACCTTGGATGCAGCCTAGTGCAGAGAAGATGTCATACAAATGGTGGTGTAAAATCAGCAGGACCTCCTCATTACCCCACAAAGTTCATGAAACCTACTAATTCATGAGGAAACAGAAGCTGCAGGGACTGAATGGAGAAAACAGAAAGGCAGGACCTTGCCTGCTCAGCAAGATCAGCATCAGGAAGAGCAACTTCAGTTCTTGGAGAGCAAGAAAGGGTGAAGAAGAGCACACTCTAGGTTTTAGCTATAAGTGTCACAGATTAATTTCTAAATCGCCAGGAAAAAAAAACCTATTACTTTATTTGCAAACAGCTGAAATCTCAGAGCAAAGGACAGTTAGTTTGGGGGCTGCCTGACAGCTCCATCATAATAGCTCATTATTTTCATGCTTTCATAGCCTAAGGACTCTGGGCACATTAATAACAAATAAACTTCAGATGATAATTAAAATATTACAAGAATTCCTTACCTAAATGAATACAAGAGTGAAAGCAATGAACAGTTCCCCACATCCCATGCTGGTCTGTGACAAAAAGTAAAATCCATTAAGAAAGATAACAAAAACCTGGGAGTTGTTTTATTTTTAGGCACCTCCCAACCTTTTCTTCTACTTGCCAGTGTACCTTTCTGGCTGGCTGAACTAGTTACTCAAAGCACCTGACAGTTTCAGCTGACTCAAGGAACACATTTAAGCTTTATCTGTGCCGCAGAGTTATTTGCATCAACCCAGAGTCTGTTCTTTTGACAGTTGTCTCATTTAATTGAGTAAAAAAAGCTGTCAGTCTAAAGAAACTGAGCCCAAGATAAACTCACTTTGAACTAACCATCTGCCAAAGCATCTCTCAGGACAAGGCAATACATAAGGATATGTTGAATCCAGTTCTCTAGATCCCTAATTAGATCATTTCTGAATTAAACTGTCAATAGCCCTAAAAATTCAACATGCACCTTGCAACTACAGAGACAAATCTCTTTTCCCTAAAGATAGGCATGAGGGAAAGCCCACAAAGTGTCTTTGATAACAGTGCAGTAGAACAAAAACATTTTCACAACAGATTAAATCCATACAGCAGGCCCCCAAAATGTCTATTTCCATGGATATGCTGATCCAAATACAGGTTTCCATGTTAAATTACAGCATAAAAATACAAAGCAGCAATATCCTGGAAGAGGAGAAAGCAGGTAATACTGCCCTGAAGATTTTCTTTCAGTTCCCAACAATACAGTGGGCCAGGCCTGGCTCACTAATTTACTAATTGGAGAGCAAATACAGGACTCACGGTTGTTGCAGGTCCATAGCCTTTCTAGTTGCTGTAGTAAAAGAACTAAAGGTACTTTACATTACTAAGCCAGTGGATGAAGAACCAGATTTATCACAAATGTTACTGAGTCTCCACAATAAATGCAGCCCAATGCATACATAGGAAGGAGCCTGGCACTATTAAAACAGGATGTCACAGCAATCTGATGCTCATTATCAATTACAAACTCCACTGGCAATTTTTCTGCAGAGGAATAATTTTTAAATTCACTCCTCAATATGGATTCTCTAGTGTCTAATAAGTACTTTCCTTTAATTGCATGCAATTAAGCCTCTTCTGTGTGCCTGCTCTCAAAACTTGCAGATATGTCATTATCTTTGAAACATCTGCCCTTCTGTCAAACATGACCAAAACTGATGGATTAAAAACTAGTCGTGGGAGGGGAAACATATCTAAAATTGAAATCCCCATGAAAGAACAAGAATGAAAGTGAATGCGAAGATGACAACCTTGAGGGTAAGAGTATAAGAAAGGAAAAGGAATGAAAATATCTATGATTAGTTTATCAACAAGAAACAAACACAACTTGGAACTCTAGCTGTGTTCATACTGCTAACTGCTCTGCCACTTCAAACCTTCCACCCTTTTTAAACCTCACTGTTTTCATGTAGGAGCAGGTAAAGCAACGTAGCACTACAATACAATTATTAGGCAGACCTTCAAAAGCTACTTGAACCAAGTTAAGCTTCTCTAAAAAGTCCAGACAAACCATTTCAGGGGCTGTAGCTGAGTACTGGAAAGTTAAAGATTAATTTAGTGCCCTTAGCAGACACAAATTAGCCCTATTTATCTTCATCTGAGGTCAGAATTGTTAGTGTCCAGTCTTGCACAGAAAACAAAGTCCTGAAATCAGGAAAATTACTTTGCCTTTTCAGTCACAAAAGGCAGCTAATTCTGTACAACTCCATTTACAATAGAAGGTGGGAAGGCAGGAAAAACGAAAACTTAACTCAATGTACAGCGCTCCTCATCAGTCTTACTGTCCTCCTCAGCATCCCGGCTTATCTAACAAAACTGTGTGTCAGCCAGCCGAATTCTCAAGTCACTGAAAATTAATTCCGTATTTGTAGTTTCTTCAGTACATTCCCAACCTTTGAAATATACAAGGAATTAATCCATTCAAAGGGGTCTGTTGTTCAAAGCTACCCCTTCTCTCAACTTTTTGAGGAAGGATTCAAGCAAATATAAGAGCCTGGGTTTTACAACATGCATTTTGTACCTGGTCATAACCTGCTAATCTTCAAAGTCTATTGATCCATGTATCTTGCTGGAGTAAAATAATTGATTCTTTGGAGAGTCAGAAAGCAGCAGCTAAAATGAGGATGTCTGGGAGGAATCTATGTAAATAAAAAGTGAAATTTCAAATTACTGCAATTAAATTAAGTCTTTGAGCTGTTAAAATATAGTAAGTATTACGACAATTTCATGAAGATTCCTGGTTTTGGGCTTGGGGCTTTTTGGTTTATGCTTGGCTTTTTAAAAAAAAAATACAATAAAAAATAATTTAAAAAAAATACAATTAAAATAATTTTTGTAAAAATACAATAAAAAATAATTTAAAAAAATACAATAAAGGGCCAAATTCTACCCTCAGTTATGCAATGTGTAGATTCTGACAGCAGCCTCATCAGTGCACATGAAAGCCTATTTAGGCCCTGGAGTCAGCCATAAAAATTTAAACGATATTGCATACATAGAGCTGGAAGTGTCTTTCCACTTCATTCAATCTGAAATATTTCCCAATCGGTGGCGGACGCGAATTGCTTGAAGATGAAGAATGTTACATAGTGCTTGAACTAAAGGAACTTGAAAAGGTCTGAGTTTAGAGCAATAATTGCATCAGCTGTGAAACAGACTAACTGCAGTGGGCCACTTGTTCTCAACATACAGTTCTGACTTCCCCCTCCCCCCCACTCATAATGAATTACGAGTATGACTTTTCCGATTGCTGCATTAAGCCTGTAAAGAATGCAACAGTCATACGAAAGGAAGGGCTCTTCCTGCATTAACAAGTACACAGGGCTGCATCTCTCCCACTAAAATTGTGTTCAGCTTCACTGGGTTGACAGCCATTCTCAGCAATTTGAAAATTATGCCATTTAAATACACAAAGATCCACTACTCAGACTCACAACAATTAATTTTTTAAATCTGGGCTAGAAGGAAAATGTAGAGAGAGATCATTTGGTCTCAATTTATCTTTGCTCTAGAAGTTTCAGGTGGTGGAAGTAGACCCTAAATAAACTTACCCACCTCTAATTTTCTAAACCATGCTGATGAGATGGATTCCTCCTCCACTCCTAGCTTTAAACAACCATTGTGTCGATGTGTGAATTTGCTGTACTCTAACACACTGAGCTTGCTATACAGAATTTTTATGGTTTTAAAGAAAGAAATGAGTACACTCAGGGTGATTCCCCGACTTCATTCAAACATCAGTCTTCAGAAGAGTTACCCTCCTATATTATCCCCTAAAAATGCCCACTTCTTTAAGTCAGACAACAAGGGCCATTTTGAAGAACTAACCTAGACGTACATATCTACCATGCCAACATCTGTGTATTGTTAGACGAATCCTACAAGAGATGACTACTCCACGTTCTGTAATTTGGGTAAGTGGTATCAATACTGCATACCTGAAGACAAGAAGTACTAGAACACCCTATGGTAGCTATCAGTGTGGAAAGTGAAACACAATAATGCTTATCAATCTTGGAGACCTGCCCCTTCCCTTCTACTGCTTTTCAGACAACTAAGAAACGGAAACCAGATGAGAGGAGATAATGCAGACCTTAATCGCCTGCTTGCGAGGACAACGGCTGGAGCTTCATGTCCACTACAGAACAACTGAGGATGAGAACAGCTATAAAGTTGGTGTTTGTGCTTTGTGAGCAAACTAGGTAAACATCTTCCACCACGGCACTTCAGGTTGTTGGACTTGTGACACAAAATGATGCGGTTGAGAGTTCGCATGCATATTATTCCACTGTGGCTTAACCATTATCAACACTAAATACTTGAAGCAATCTCAAAATCTGCAGAGGACGTTAATCACTCGTCTGGTTTCCAGAAGCCTCTCAGAACAGGTTTCTCCCATCTTCTGCTCTTTGCCAGTCAGTATTAATTTGCCCAGTAATCAGCTATTACACCAACAGTATTTTCATACTCCTTTCCTCAGCCCAAACAGCATTTTCCACTCGCTCTTAAGGATCTACTCAGGAGACCACTAGGATTTTCCCACATTTCTGCCAGAACTCCTCAATGTCATTGGCACACACAAACTCCATGTAGGGATCAAGGGGAAACATTCTGATGTAGGCATCAGAATACACCCCTCTCACTTGTCAAATTTAAATTGAAAGGCACTAATAACTCTCAGAGCAACTCTTTATACCTTAGGTTAGAAACTGGCAGCCTTATCTGCCACAGAAAGTACAAGTTCCTCAAGATTCCATACACCGGCTGTTTGGGGAAGACACAGAGCCTATTTTTTGTTATTCATTTTTTTTTAAGTTACAGCTAATACTGTGTCATTTAAAGCCAGTGAATCAGTAATGGCCAAAGTACTCCTGCTCCAAAAATTCCTTTTACGTACATTACAATGCCACAGTTTTGATTGTGTAGTTTATCAACAACAGTAACAGCAAGAATGTCCTTTCAGCAACTAATTTTAGGAGTATTGTTCTTCTTGTCTTTAAGAGCCCACAAATTTGATTCTGCTTGTCTGGTAAGACCGTTATTTGCATTGCATGACTATTTCATACCTCACAACACTGATCACATATCCAGCATCACCAGGTTGAAAGCAAACAAAAAACCTGGCACTACACTTTTTTCAAACTCTAAATAAATTGATTCAAAAGTGAAGGGTTATGTAGGAAGCATTCTGAGAGCCATTTAAACCTCTGCATGTGTTTATTGCTGCTTCCAGTGAGCCCAGGGCCTGCATGTAGGCTATACCTGTGAGGCTCCATGGTCCGCTCTCAACTACGGTAATCAATTAAGTTTCGGAGTATTTCACCAGAAGCATTTCTTTCCCTCAGGTTGAGACTTACAAAGAGAAGAAAAACAAAACAAAACCATTGGTAAGCAGCTTCATGGCCAAAAAGAAAATCTTCACAACAAAAAAACCCAAACTCTGGTCATGGTACCTCTTAATGCACAGCTGCACTAGTAGCTCCTTTTCCCAAAGTACTAGTTGTAACAGGGGCTCTTTTCCCAGCAAATACTAGATACTGCCTCTTTAATATTCAGAATTGGTAGTGACTACTGCCAGCCCATAATTTTAGCTTGTTTTCAGCAATCAGCTAAAGTTACTTGTCAAATCTGTACACAAAAATGTCTTCAAAGAGATTGGAGCTTAATTTTGTCTAGCCAGAAGGAAGATTGTTAGGACAGCAATGAGCAAAGCTACATTTCATTAAGCTATCACAAAGTTTACTCACCCTGAAAAACACTTGGCTATAAAGGAGGAATAAGATATATAAGGAACAAATAAGTGAGAAATACCTACAGGCGAGAGGCAGAGAAGGCTGGAGCACAAGCAGCATAGAGCAGAAAAAGCAAAACAGTAACAAAAGTTACTCCAACACAACGCACAAAGGAAACACAGCTTGTTAATTCTCGGTGGAGGGAGACCTCAGTCATAGAATCACAGAATGTACTGGGTTGGAAGGGATCTTCAAAGATCATTCAGTCCAATCCCCCTGCAGTGAGCAGGGACAATGTTACCAGATCAGGTTGCTCACAGCCCCATCAAGCCTGACCTTGAACATCTCCAGGGATGGGGCCTCCACCACCTCTCGGGGCAACCTGTTCCAGTGATCTACCACCCTCATGGTGAAGAACTTTTTCCTACTATCCAAGCTAAATCTACCCTTTTCTAGTTTAAAACCATTACCCCTCGTCCTATCACTACATGCCCTAGTGAACAGCTCTTCCCCAGCTTTCTTATGGGCACCTTTCAGATATTGGTACAACGTCCCCCTGGAGCCTTCTAATTCAACACACAAAGCAGATAAGCCAGTAAAATAATAATCTACTAGAACATTATTTTTATTAGTGTGATTGTCAGTACTTATCTTACAAAGACAAAAACCAACACTTCCTAACTCTTT
>NW_010175286.1:54643-68370 GCF_000695765.1 Mesitornis unicolor
TTCCCAGCTGTTTATCTTTCAGAAGCAGTACTTCAGTGCATCAATTTCGCAATTTATGAGCATACCTGCATCTGCTCCACTTGTTCACCACATCAATTTTCTGAAGCAAAATCATCTCCTTGTTTCCATTAATTGGTCATTACAACATGTTGATCCCAGCAGTTCATCATTTGTTATAATTTTGTCAATTAAAAAAACCAGCCTGGAAGATCTATATATTCAAAGGGGTCCAAGTTTCAAAATCACACAGACCCATAAGGGGAGATGAATTTTCACAAATACTCACTGAAAGCAAACACAGCACATGTCACCAGCAATTAAGCAGATGCTCATTTTTTCCTGAAGATACACCTTTCCTCTAGGAATACAAATATTTCACTTAAATTTTAATATCCAGCAGCTTCCACTGTCTTCATGTTAGAGAGCTCTTTAGAAACCCGCATAACTCAGAAACAAAAGCTTAAACAAGCTGCTAGTTTGAATAAACAGAAGAGTATTTTTAGAAATAATTCTTGAGTTAGAAAAGTGACTCCAATGCCCACTTGGGTGTGATAAATGCTAAGAGCAAAACCTCTTCTACTTCCTTCTACCATACAGAGAAGAATGAAAGAAATCAATGCTGTTTCACTGCAGATTTAACGCACAATGTCTTGGTAACACTTGCATTAGCAAGATTCAAACGGAAAGAAGCTCAAAAGCTTCCCTAGTCTCTTGGGAAGCAGTACTATCTACTTCAAAAAGATGTATATATTGAGGAGGTAAGGAAATAGAATTTCAAGTGATATTTCTACTCCTAAAATGAGAATTTTAATTCAGGACACTGATCTCAGTGATCTCAGGAAAGATGCAAAAATTAGAGAACCAACAGAAACCTAAACCATTTTTTAAAGAGCGGAATATAAAAAGGGTCTTCAACATAACTGACAAAATCATGATGAATCAGGTAGCTGAAAATCAACTGACATAACAGTGATGGGAATTAACGTAGAGTCATTACATTATTAACAGGATTTGACTGACGCTCTCAGCGTGAGGCCTTCAAACTAAGGTTAAATTTTTTTGTTGTTATTTCGGCTGGTTTCTGGAACAAAAGCTGTAATTCAAACCTACTGGTGGATTTGATCTGTGTTTGAAATATGTGGTGCACCATGCAAAGAGCAATGTTCAGTTACCCGAATTGCTGCTTTGGGCTTTGATATGACAAAAGTCCACAGCCTACTGATGGTTGAGATTCCATCTCTTCCGCAGCTTCTGGAGAGCACACAAACCTCCTGTCGTCTCAAGGCACACAGCCGGCGTTATCGCTATTCTGAATTTGTTCACCTGTTCAGAACCAGGAAGGAGGCAGCAGAAACCTGTGCGGTTTTGTTTTAATATTTTTACCAGTTCTCTTATACTCTGAGGGAAGACTTCTAGCTTGGTTCTCCCAGAAGAATCTCAGCATTAGGTCTCTGACAAAGAATCCATCTGTATCAATTGCTGCATCTGTTCCTCTTCTTTTGTTATGAGGATACTTTCTTCCTTCTCACCAAATGTGTACAGATGTTGCTGCATCCAGAATATGGCATCCCAAATGTACTGATAACAACATACTTGACAGATTTTCCCAATACAAAAGAAGATCTATAAAGGGCCAATCATTTCTTCTGTTCTGTTTCTTCTCTTCCCTGCGCTAGCATGTTTCTGAATTTTGCTAGTTACCACTTTTGTCAGAATACGTTAACTGGCAGTAGTCAAACCCCATTTTACTCTGAAGTCTGTCAAACACAGGTTTCTCCAGCGCTCTTTGAACATATGAACCAAAAAGCAGCTATCAGGTTTGTTTCTCCACCTAAAACAAATGGCAGTAACCTACGTCCCCTTTGCTGGAAAGTTCACTTCAGTACAACTTTGGACTGTAACTACCAACCAGCCTCCCTTCCCAATTTTAACAATCACTTGCCTCAGCAAGCTACTGTCAATAAAAAGCTGAAAGAATGACTAACAATATTTTGGATACCTCCAGTTCCTGAAAGTGCCTTTGGATAAAACTTGCCCTTAATCCTTCCCTGTAATACAACCACACATGAGCAACCTCAGGTTACATAACATACCGTATTTCACAGAATCACAGAATCGCTCGGTTGGAAAAGCCTCTGAGACCATCATGTCCAACCGATCCTGTCTACCCACTAAACCATATCCTTAAGTACCTGTCTACCTTCTTTTTAAATACATCCAGGGATGGTGACTCCACCACCTCCCTGGGCAGCCTGTTACAGCTTCTGACGACCCTCTCAGTAAAGAACTTCCTCCTTAGCTCTAACCTGAACCTCCCTTGGCACAGCTTGGTGCCGTTTCCCCTTGTTCTATCCCCCATCACCTGGGAGAAGAGACCAGCACCCACCTCTCCACAACCTCCCTTGAGGTAGTTGTAGGTGGTGATGAGGTCTCCCCTCAGCCTTCTCTTCTCCAGGCTAAACAAGCCCAGTTCCCTCAGCCGCTCCTCATAAGGCTTGTTCTCCAGACCCCTCACCATCCTTGTGGCTCTTCTCTGAACATGCTCCAGAATCTTAACATCCTTTCAATTCATTTCACATCCCAGATCTGAACTTCGGTTCACACTAAACAGTCTTTGATAGCTGACATCAACTTTGTTGAGTGAACATTTGCATTTTAAGTTCAGAACCTGCAGTGGCATTTGATGTGGCCATCAAGCCAGAGCCCTCCCACAACCTTTTGTCCCCTAGCACTGCCGAGCCACGAAACACTCACTTGTGCTAATCCCTGCTCCTGGCTGTAGCACTTCAGTCACAGTCACACAAGGACTGCAGTCACCTCGCACATACTACGACTGAACTCGGCAATGGGGGTGTGGAAAAGAAATAGGTGTCCTCCTTTGTCTCCAAAGGAGAAGGCAGTTCTAGAGAAAGGGAGTATTAAAGACCAATCATCCCTTTCAGTTTCTAAGTACAGATTTGATCAGGTAGTCTGTCACACAAAACATGGCTACCAAGGAATTCAAACAGTTTATGTTCGTTGCTCTTAGGCTCTCCTGCAAGACTCTTCTCCCTTGATAACTGAACAGCCACAGTAAGAATTCTCACCTGAGACAACAAAGTGAATTAACTTCCTGCAGTGTAAAAAATATATGGTATGAATGTTTCAGAACCCTGTTCTACCCTTGACCACAGCAACTCTGTGGATACCAGCAATCAGAAGAACAAATGTGATATTCAAGAACGTATATCACATCTGCATTACAACCTTCCAGTTTCACCATGTGAAGTTTTAAACCAATTTGAAGGAATGGACACCTCTTGATTTCACCAGCAACAGAAACCAAATTTATAACCACATCCGTGCCACAGAAAGGAATTCATTTTTCTTCCAAATTTTCCTTAAGGAAAATGTGAAGAGGCTACTTATTATGGCAGTGCCTCGAGTAATGTGTATTTACATTGTATTAGAAACCTCTCCACAACGATATAAGCCTACACCTGGTTCTGCAAAATGGAGTGATTGCTGTGTTACTATTAACCACACATTAGAAGACAAATTACAAATAAAAGTGTAACCTCTAAAAGGAGGCAAGCAGGCTATTTAGTCCTTATAAAGGCTGGTGGAAGTCACATGGAACAACTTCACGATATGATTTAAATTTAAAATGTGTTTTAAATTTAAATTACCTTATTTAAATAAATTAAAATTAAGGCACTTGAAATTTTAATATAGATAGCTTAATTATTCCCTACTATGTTCTCAGTTTATGTCTATAGGTTTTTTTCCTCAGTGATGTCCAGTAGTTAGAGGCCTCTTAAAAAAAATACATTGGGAAAATATTAAAAAAAAAGCAAATCAAAAGCAATGTGTTTACAGAGAAAACATTACACTGGAAAACAGTAACGTAGAAATATTTACTTTTCTGGATAAATATCACATAGAAATGTCAGCATCACACAAAAACTTCAACTGCTTATACTTACACTTGAAAGTGGTTGCAATGATCAGACACAACATGAGATGGACTAAAAACAAGTTTCCCTGTGCTGGTCTAGTCAAGATACACTGAAAAAAATGCTCACAACAGGTAAGAATTTATACCAAAAGAAGGAATATTGCTTCCCTACCACCACCACCATTTTTCTGTTTCTTATAAAGTTTTAATACATAACACATTGCAAAATCTTTTTGTAGAACGCCACACAACTGTAGTGTACAGTTTGCAGGAGGATCTGAAGTCTTTCATATAACTTAAACCACGTAACTCAACTGACCAGCAGTGGCATAACTGCTGCTTGCAAAGGGCTGACCAGACAGAGATCCCTACAATCTCCTGAAGATTGTTAAGCGCTGTCTATGCAGCAGAGACTCTGCTAATACAGCTATGGCAAAAAACCATCGCCCTCCTCCCCAGTCCTCACTATCTCCTGCATGACAAGCTATGGCTTGACAGACGGCAATTTTTAAGAAAAAGAAAAAAATCATGACGGCATTGCTACACTCTTCCCCTGAACACACAATAAACTGGCAAATGCTCCCTTCTGCTGACACTGTTACATCCACATAAGTACTTTAGACTGCAGTATCAGTGATAGAGTGGGGATTTTTCATTTCCTGTGCAAACAAAGCACACGGGTATCCCAGGGACAGGTGGTTGCACAGAGCTAGTCTTACAAAAGGACGCCTTGAGCAGATGCTGGAGAATAAGAAGGAAAACTGCTAAGGCACAGCTGCTGCCTCCTCCTCCAACACTGACAAAGGGAAAAATGTCAGACTTCTGCCTACCTCTTCCTTCTGTAAGAAGTACCTGCCTAAAAAGTTAAACCTTGAAGTACCCTCTAAGGTATTTCAGGGGCCTGGTGCTGCTAACTTGATGGACAAGGAAATAATGGGTCAACTCTCTCATCTCCTGCCTCTCCTGTCCTTGTGATTCGCAACTCAATGCATGTCAGCCTAAACCTCCATGCAGCGTGGTCCATAAGCATTCCATGACTTCTCAACCCTGATCACGATCTGAAGAGACCTCAAGGGGCAGCACGACTGATGTAGCAATACACAACCTCGTTTCTTACTTCCATGTAGGGAAATAGGAGAAATGAGCAAGAAAGCTACAGGAATAGGAACAGAGTCCAGAAAAACTACAACGCTCATTCTGGCATCTTATCATTACTCTGTCCCCTCCCAAACATGCAGTACAGTAACATGTGATGGCTTTGTTAATCTGTTGATCAAACACAGTAAGAAACTCTTTTTATCTCAGGCATGTGCCATGTCTGCAATAATTTCATTATAGCTTTAGACTTCTTACGTGACAAATACCACACAGGTAGAAGAGTAGTTATCACATAAAGTGTCTTGGAACATTATGACAATAAGATTAGAGTAATTTGGCAGAAATAAAATACTGCTGTAACTAAAATATATTCTACCTATAAGGACTGAGGGACTGACACACAAGACAGAAATTCAAGAGATAGAGTAACATGAATCCTGAATTTCATGCGTACCTCTGCAGAGCCATCACTTGATTACTTGAAAGCAATTTCTCTTACAAACGAAAAATGGCTGGTAGCAGTCTCTAATATGATGTTTAGCACTTTTCAGAACAGCCCAAAATCCGTCCCAGCGTTGCCTATCAGGAAGTAAACGTAACCTTTTAGTGACTGACAGGGTTTTGAGGAAGGAACAGCACAGCTGTCTAGGAAGTTAGTTGCAGAAGACAACAACAAAAGGTATCTTAGCAGAAACTACCAACCCCAAGCTCTTTCAGCACCAGGGAAAACAATATAAACCTTTTCAAGGGAAGCTTGGAATGTCTTATCTCACCATTTGGGTTACAAAATGCATTTGCTTCATAAAGCCTTCTCACAGCATCCAACTCTTAGATCACAACATTTTTTTTTCTTCCCTCAGTTTTTTAAACATTTGCACTGTTCCTGGACCATAAAAACAGGCTTTCACTTTAATCTGCTTAACACACTGTGGGAAAGGGCTTCTAATTTCACAGCACTGAGATAAGACAAATAATTCAAATAACACATTAGCACAACATCTATGGCAAAAGCATTTAGTCAGAGCTCATTGAAAACAATAGGGTACTGAAGCAAATTTGTGAGAAGCAACTGTTTGGGACCCCACCGAGCACTAAAACGTGTTTTATTGCATTCAACAGTAAAGACAAGATCACAGAATATTAATATATGAATTGTCCAGAGGCAATAAGGCAGCAAATTCCCCTCCCCTCAATAGACACTGTAGCTTCCCCCACTACTCCAGTCCTTTTCTAAAGAGGTTTTTTTTGTTACTCAGGCTATTCTACAAATCAGTCATCTTTCCTTTGTGCGCTTTCATTACACTTCTTCCTTAAGTGCCACGTCTTTCTTTTACTGTTCATTACACAAAACTACCCTGCTCTCCCTTTTGGCTTCATTTACTTCCTTTCTGGGTTTGTTTTTACATTTTCTATTGCTGCCTTTCCAGAGCCGAGTTTGCTTCCAGTGTGTGTTCTGCTGTGTGCAGAGAAAAGCAACGCAACAAAATATTTTCAGTATATTGGCATGAGTCCCCACTCAGCCACTTGTGATCATTTGCTCTCAAATCCCTAAAGACATTCCGCTTTGAACCTCTGCTGTGAAAGAGAAAAGAAAGGATACGTGGAGGAAATTTGGAGGAGACTTGCCAATTGCAGAGATCTGTGACAAGCCATTTCTGCAGTCTCTAAACTGGGCTGGAAACAACAGGAAGGTGGACTTGGGAATGCCAGTCAGACATTTCAGCACATGGCTGCAACAGAGCAGCCCAACACTGGGACTAAACGCTGCCTGCTAAATGGAAGCTCGTGGCTATCTGTAAACATAGCTGCTCCGGTGGTCCTGGCTTCATCCAGAATCACTTGTCCTCATCCCCTCTAAGGTGAATGTTGTATGGGGGAGTGTTCCTTGGAGAACTGACACCAAATATTGCAGTGACAGAACTTCTTCAGCCTGTTTCTAAGAGATGCAAGCACTGCTGTGGAAAGTTAATGACTTGCTAGAATTTTGGAAGCATTTTGCTTCCCTTTCAAACAAATAAAAAAAATCTTCTCTTGTTCTTTTGCGTAGCCATAGATATTACAGTACTAGTCACACTAGAGCATCTCTGGGACACAGTTGACCAGGCATGGTAATTTCAGTGGGGTATTACAGTCAAAAAAATTAGCAACTGCAACCTCTCATGAACTGGAGCCAGTAATCTCTAAACAGAGGTGAAGTACTATGGTGTAATTTACCCAGAAAACAAAAAAGGGAAGATAACTCAGTTATGGTCAAACCCTGTTAGAAGAAGCCAAGACAGCATAAACGGACTTTGAGAACTAGCTGAAATAGAGAGATAAATACCAACCAGCCAGGTCATCTCAACAATCAGCTCTCTAGATTTTCTGCAGGTAAATCCCTACAAATTTGTTTCCCTTTTCCCTTCCTTCTCTCCATCAGGAAACCAAAAAGACCTTTTTGATTGTTATAAGAATAGAACTAGGATTTCAGCAATTACAAAATAAAACTTTCAGTAATCTTAAAACACATTCTGTATACGGCAACAGACGAGTACCAGTCAGGTTCTGTACATGAGGAAATTCTTGCTCATCTCCTACCACCTGTTCTTAAGTAAGGATATAAATTCGTCTTCTGCAACAGAGCCGCATTGTGATCCTGTGAGCAAAATTACAGCAGGGTAACAATATATCTGCCAAAGTAATTACAACTACTCACCAGCCCTACCTACCCTGAAAACAACAATTACTTCATCTTCTTTCCAGAGTAATTTTAATTAGTATTAGAATTTCATAGTTTTCTTAAACAATTTCACAGTGCAGTTCTTGATTACTATCAGTCCTCCCTTGATCTTTACTGCACACACACACACACATAGCTCTGCAGTGAAGCAGTACGGTATCAGTAGTGTCACCAACATCAACACAATAATTCACAATGCCTAGTATTAAACACACATGTAAACTGTTACAGGATCAAGTCTTCTGCCAGTAGAGAACTCTTCTAATAGCCAAGGGTAGCTTTCATGCTGCTACCATATGACTGACCTTGATCTGATCTCTTGCAGATTCATGTTCATGAAAACCAGATTACTTCAGTTTTTAAAAACACACCTGATTTTAGCAGAAACTAATATACCATTACAAAGGTCAAGAGTGTTGATGGCGACTGAATCCACAGAAATGACTTACCACTTTGTTTTTTAAAGACTCTCAAAGTGTAAAGACTGTCTGCCCATTGACAAATAGGCAAAAATGCTTAGAGACTGAAAGTACACCACCGCTAAATATTTATTCAGCCATTATTCCTTCACGCAGCAACCCTGGAAAGGGTTGGTTTTTGTGCTTTCGCTAACAGACTGACTTTTACATGTATTATCTCAGAAACACTATGAGTCAACGTCAGATGTTAACAGTTCAGAGGATGTTTCATTAGATTTTTTTAAAAGGCTTCCCTGCAACCAACCCAGGCAGTAAGGGACCCTTTCTAACTTCTCTAATGACAACACAACTGACTAACAAAACTTCTCTTGAAGATTACACAAATGAAGTATGACGCAGAGAGAGAAGAAGTTTTATGATATGCCCTAGTTCCCTTTGAGATTGGTTTCATTTTATTTTATTTTTTAATATACACAGGATTTAGAAGCTGCTTTATGCTGACAGCTTTTAACTTCAAGTAAAGTATTAACAAAAGCTGTATTTTAGCCTGTCTTTTCAAACTTCAAGATTTCTTTCAAAGAAGTAGTTTAAACCTTACCTTTCTGCCCTTAGTTAACAGATGTAACGCAGCACAGCGCTCTAACTGATTTACATTTGGTGCAGACTTTGGCAAAGTCGCCTATCAGTTCATTAAAAGGCATTTTTTCCCCTCCTCTACCTTTGAAGAGAAGCTCTGAGGGGAAACCCTACTTTAAAGTATTCTCACACTTCCATGACATGAAGAAAATAAAGCCTATAATCTGTATTTCATAAGCCTTGGCCTTGGTTTTATCCTTGACTGTATCTAACAGACCTTGCTTCAGTGCCAAAACAGCCAAGTCAAGCTCTACTAATGCATAATTTAAGTCTTCCCCATGGTGTCAACAGTTCTGCATATGGATGTATTTCAGAAGTGTACAGCATACAGTTCTACATAACTCTGGAACAAAATTCCTCTCTCATGTGGAGTTGACAATGCTATTGGATTCATATTTGATAGCACTCATGCCAAATGGTCTACCTCTGTTTTTGGATTATTTGTTGACATTTTGCATCCTTTCAGTCATATTTTCAAAGCCACCTGCAGCCCTCCTGGCCATATATTCACCATTTCTCACACAAACCACCTCTTTGGACGACTACATTCTTTTTAAGGATTTTTACGCAAGTAATAAAAAAAGGTGTGTGGGGTTCTTTGTTCAATCCCCTTCTGGGAGTTCAGGAGTTTTCATTTCCATCACTGCCATACATTAAACACTTTCAATCCATTCGAACAGTTGCAGAACTAAAGCACACAGACATAGTGTCAATTAGTGCTGTAAATATCCCACAGTCTGTACAAAATTAAACATTTCAAAAGAACAGCAGCACCACAGTTGTTCACTCGGTGATCACTACACCTGCCTCATTAATCTCATGTACCCATGTGAGGTAAATACATAGTACAACTACAAACTAAAAATCAATAAAACCTTTAAAAAGGTTTAATTTGATTCTACAAGGGAGGTTATCATAATCCAACCCTGCTTCCTCACATTCTGCTAGCAATTTCTCTCAGCTCAGTTTCAACTGCTAACTTTATTCTCCATCTCGCTATCTATCATGCTGTTATAATGCCAGTTCAAATGCTGTTTGTAACAGCACAGCAATTTCTCAGAAGCTGCCAGCTTCATAGTGTGTTCCTTCAGAAGTGCATGGAAATTATTAGATTAAATTACAAGTGAAAAACTCTGCAGTAGGTCATGATTACTGGAACATTTATGTACATTCAGTTGATCATGAATTTTAACTTTTGTTCCTTTACATCTTTCACAGGTCTCCTGTTTATCGTCTGTTTCGCTAGATCATATGGGAAATGAAATTGAAGACAACTGGAAAAGAGCTACATGTTTTCCCCATACTCCCCCACATCCTCAAAAGAATAGACTGACACCCCCTCCCCCCCATCCCCTACTGGCTTAGTGTCAACAGATCTCCTACAACCATTTTTAAAAACCTCTGTTAATATGAGCACATTTCACATACAGCAGTGCAACTGACTATTTAAAGAACACAGCTGTATAGGAATCTGCTTTACAAAGCACGACCTGAAACATTCCAGTTGTCTCCTCTGGTTCATAAGATTTTACGTACCAGTGTGGGACCAAATAATTAATACATCTAGAAAGACCCGAAGAAAACATTGATCACATCACAACTGGTGATCAGAATAGGGTGAGCAGCAGGCTCTTCGATTATCTCACTACTGGGGGTATCATTTTCAGGAAGGTATTTCAAACCAATTTCTTGACCATACACTGCCACTGAAAATATCTAGTAATTTTCTACAGGAATAGAGCTGTTTGACCCAATTCCAATGCAGATAATTATATTATCTGTACCTAAAATCCCTCTGAGTGTTTCAATCAGGTACAGTATTCCTCATTTTCTGTTCTGATCTGCTTAGCATGGCTGAGCACCATTAAACAGCTGTCAGATTCCACACAAGAAGTGGCTGGAATTCCAGTAATAAGCAAAATGGTTCCAAATACTGTTTAAAACACCTGGGGATCCTTCCAAATGAACAGTATGATGAGGCTAAACTGTAAGATTAAACTGCTGTAAAATAAGCCCCACAATTTCTTTGGAAAAGTACACACCCTAATACATTCAGTCCCTGAAGAGCTCAGTTGTTGCTGAGAATGAAACATACCTAGATGAGACTCAAGATAAGAGTAAGGAGAATAATTCACAACCTTTACATTCAAGAAATTAGACAATTAACTCCTCATGACATACAGTCCAAGCTATTCTCATGTTTTTATCAGCACAGACCATCTACAACAGATATGCTCAAGTGCTAAAGCATGAGTCAGAACACAGCTCAGTATGTCAGTTCAGCTATCCCAAAATACAATACCAGCCCCTTCTTCACTTTCAGTCCAAGGAGACACTTTTATCACCCACATTTAAAGATGCAAGTGAACTAACTTATTGTGGACAGTTAGTGAGAGTGAGAAGATGCTTTCTAATCATCAAAACAGCAAAGCTGTAGAAGAGCCTTCTATCAGAACACTGGGGCCAAAAAAGCTAACTCTTAAAATGAAGTTCGATCCATTTATGACACAAATTCTGTAACATGGATCTAGTGATGGTAGAGGATTTGGACTCTGCTCAGTAGGGCCCTCCTCTACGTATCTGTGAGAATCTGTGCAGGTAAAGAGACAGAGATTGTCTGCCAGCCACAGGTATATATAATCTTAAAGTTAACAGCTCTGTAAAATACATTTCCAGAAGCTATCATCAAGGCTACAAAGACTTGTCTTAGCAATAACTGAAACACAGGATACCTGAAAAAAGAAAGAGGAAGAGAAAACAAGGCAGCAGAAATCTGCATATGAAGCGTGGAAGCGTCCACACATCCAAAAGTTCCTCCAAACACCTTACCTGTGTGATAATAAATTCCCAAATCTTCTGGAAAATAGCAAATACTCTCAGTACCTCAACAGTGAAAAAACCAGAGCAAGCACCTATACAGTTGCAGTTTTCTATTATTAAATATGGAGCATTACATAAATACTTACAGACAGCATCTTCCAATGATGTATGAGCTGCCTTTAAATTTTTTTGGGCAAGACGATCTTTCTTGGTTGACTTACCACTGAGATCCAAGAGTTCCAAAAACACCACAACGTTTCTATCAGATTAAAAAGCTTTTTAAATACTTTTCATTTTTAATAAGACAACAGTCCTCTATTGAGATACAGTTTATTCAGTTACGACTATTTCTAAGGGGACTAGTAGACCATTAAGCCTTAGACTGCAGCATGGGGAGAACTCCACAGAAGTCAAAGACTGCAAAGTGAAGTAAATGGCATTTAACAGTCTTGGTCCAGGACCAGAGTCGGCAAGCAAAGCATTCTTTCTACTAACCATGGCAAACCACAAACCCTTGTTGCCAAACACACACAGACTGAAATTCAACCAGCTGGACAGTGACTGCTCTTAGGAAAATCTTAACAATTAGTATCAGCAGTGAAAATATCCTTTGGAGGGGAAACCGGGCATTTTATCCATTTCCTGCTTTTTCCACGTGTGGTGTCGATTTTCTAACAAGCAGTTTTGATATCAGACTGCAAGTCATTTTCCAAAACATGCAGGTATGCATGCATGCTCCCATATACTAAATAAATCAGGCAGCAATTCTCAGTTTGAAAGGTGCTTTTGATAACACCTGAATTTACATTTTCAGTTAAGCATCCTATACAGCAACACAAACAACAAACTTAACAAAACAAAAATAAAATTATGTAAGGATACGTGTATGTGTATCAAGGGACAGGGTATTTTGAAATGCGAGCATTGTAATAGCTAAAGCTGCACTTAAGCATTTATTTCATGGCAAACTTTTCCCACTTCTTCATCAACAGCCCTTTCTTCAATTTTGTTTTCTTCATTTCCTACATAAACTGGTTATTATAAACTCTGAAGTATCAAAGCAGCATTGCAGCAAGTGCAACTTTGAAAATAAAGGATATGAAACAAGTATTTCTAGTGTTTTATATGGTTTGCTAGTTTAAACAATATGGATTTTTACAGCTGGGAAGGTGTGTGCATGTGTACATATATCTAAGCACCTGTATCTGCATCACTCCTCCAGACAGATCACAGGAGAGTCCAGATCTGCCAGCTTGCAACACATTGCAGAATCACAACCCAAACAGGTAAATTCTTGAACTTAATACACTGCTAAACAGATGAGCTTATAAAGGTACCTATTCTAAACACACGTTATGGTCACACTGTTGTCATAATAAATAAAGGACCATATTAAAAAAAAATAAAGGCAAGTCAAATTCTATTTCAACGCGGGGGGAAAAAAGTGCTACACGTCTAAAGGGACACCTAACACCTAATCCATCAAGTCCTGATTTCAAGGAGGCCAAAATGTTAATGTTATCATGTTTTCCTGCAGGGTTCTGTATCTTCAGGTTTTAACTACTGGAAAAGCATGCTCAGCTGGTGTGCAGTGTGTAGGTCAATTTCTTTCCAATACGCTAATTTATGCAACATTCGCACAGAACGCCAGCTCCAATTCTCTTACTGTTTGCACTCTAGGAGTAGACTTGTATTTTCTGCCAACTCCATTACATCACCCGAAAAAACCCAAACATTTATTTTTTTTTTTCAAATCCCTGCCACTCTCCTTTTCCTTCTCCCCTCCCAAGCCCTTCAAAACGACACGCCAATTACCGCCGTCGGCTTTATTTCACTTTAGAGACTGCAAAGCCCCTGTATCCCAGCGCTTTCACTATTGTGCTGCACACGGATGCCTCCATCACTGACCTTCGTCTTTTCACTGTTACATAACCCAGTGCCTCCCTGCGTGCGGCGACTGCGAGCCGCGGCGAGTGCCAGCGTGGGCCCGACCCCCGCCCCCTCCCGATTTAATCCCGGGGGAGAAGGGACATATGGGTCAGCAGGTTAGCAGTACCAGAGCCCAAACAATTCGGGACCGCCGGGAAAACACCCTCAC
>NW_010175287.1:0-9554 GCF_000695765.1 Mesitornis unicolor
CACCGTGAGGCCGCAGCCGCCCACACAACACAGGGCATCGCGCCTGCTCCCTGCGTCTGCTGAATTTGGGCTTGGGGGTGCCCGGGGAGGAGGGACGTCGCGTCCCGCTCGGGGAGGCTGAGAGGGAAGGGAAAGGGCGGGGACAGGGGTTCCCTTGTTGCGGGCTGTGGAGCAAGCTAGGCTTCCCCCGCTCTTCGCTATCAGCAGCAGAAGGGCGCTGGGTTGTATTTTTTTTTAAATGGAGATGGTTTCCGTTTGCTCGGGCCTTTTTACCCTCGGAGGCAGCCCGAGACCCTTTTATTTACATAAAGCATACACAAGAGTGTAGTTACCAGTCACGCAAGGCGGGGAGGGAAGCTTAAAATTAAGTAATCTGACGTGAATCCACAACATCTCTCCCTGGAAGCGACGGGCCGGGTTCAGACTAGTTGAGAAACTTCATCGGGGAAGGGGGAAATCGATGGTGGTGTGAAAATGAACTGGGCGAGGCTGTGTTTGCTGGGCCTGGGCGGACCGGAGGCTAGGCTGGAGCCCGGAGAGGACCGGAGCTGGGTCCCCCCCGTCCCGGTAGTGCTTGGCTTCCCCACAAACAGGATAAAGCCTCAAACCGCGATTTTGGGCAAAGCGATAGTGGTTCATCTGAGATAAAACACCTGAATTTGCAAGGCAGGCTTGGATCGCTGACTCGTGCTTGAGATCAGCTTAATCAAAAGATTCCTAAGTTTTGGGAAATCTGGTAAATCTTCCATTTGCTTCACATTGGTCCTTCACTGAAAATCCTAAAGGAATGTGAATTGTTGTAGAGAACAACTTACTATTGGAGACTTCAAACGAACTCTCTGGCATGAAAAAACACAAGTTGTATATTTATGCAACCATTTGGAGATTAAGTGAAGCCCTTTGGGTACAAGGTTGCTCTTTGTGACAATTGCCTAATTTTTAATTATAGGTATCAAAGCTTTTCTGTGGTGTCTCCAGTACAAAGCAGAAAGGACAAACTGGAGACATAATCCCATCACCCATGCTAGCTGAAGAAGAATTATTATTTGAACCCAAGTCTTGAAAAAATGAGTCTAAAACTGGCAGTGTTTGACTATATCACGCTTCAGGGCAACATAGGAAGAAGAATGATGAATCTCAGATATACCTAAGAATGTGGAACAGGAAAAAAACTTAGTAAGTTTAGTAGTAATTACTTGATGAATGTTCTGTATCTAATCTCTGAAGACATTTCTTATAATTCCCCTGATTCCCAGAAAGGAATTTTATTGGTTTTGGGCCATTTCAGAGCAAGATAATAAGTCCATCTATGTGTTTTTGCCAGAGATACTCAGAGAGGAACTCTTAAATCCATGCCAGTCAACAGATGTTTTTGATTCCCAGATGTTTGATTAAGAGAGACCAAAGTAGGTTCCAGCCTTCTGATGGTAATGTTTTACTGCTATACATTTAAATTCTTTGCTTCAACAGAATGTTTAAAGTAGAAGAAGCCATTTAAAGTTAAATGTTAGTAGATATAAAAGAAAAAAGCAGAGAAGGACCAAAAAAAAAACCAATGAAGACATGAGAATTCCCTTGTATGTCCATATATCTCTTCATTTCAAACCAAGTTTTGTTTTATGTTGGAAATAGTTATTTTCTGTTTGTCTCTCATTTATTTTGTTAGAGCAGATCTTGATATAAAAAAAAGCTAAGCAGTCAAGGACATAATTCTTGTCTAGTAATATGCTTTGAATCGTTCAAACAGCTCAGTGATGAAATGATGATTTTGTTCAGCACGGCATTTGATTTAGAAATCATACAGCCATCTACAGTCAGCCTGCGTATATCACAGTGACCTGTCCACTATAAATACATGGAAACTAGTATTTTCTGCCTTTGGAATACAGTGCAATTTAGATAAGAACGCATGCAGAAGTAAAATGCGCTTGGGAGGTCAGATGGCAATGTGAAGAATTATAGCACACTATGTGTTGAAGTTACAGGTGTATAGGCAGAATTCACTTAAGTACAAATTCTGCTGAAAGTGTCAAAACTTTTTCTTTATAAACCCGTAGATTTGTGCTACTGTTAAAAAAAAATATGCACCTGTCTTTGGCACATACTCCCACTGCATACTCAAATCAGGCAATTGTGAGTTGTCTAAATAACTACTGAAGTAATTATATGAGCATAGGATATCTAATTGTGTGTGCACTTAGGGGATGTCTTAAAAGATTTGGCCCTCTCAGTATTCTCAATATGAAAATTTTCCCATGGAAAATAAAAGCTAGAACAAAAGCCAGCAGGAAAAACAACAGCAGGATCTGCCAAAAGTAGTTTATTCTTGTTTCATTGGCAATCAATTGTTAAGCTCATTGTAACACTTAAAATGCCAATTTAAGCTTGAATGGAGGTTCCACCCCAAAATTAAAATACTGTAAGGAAATTAATCCCTTTTACTTATCCAGCAATAAAAGGAAAAATAAATTCAAGATATTATTATTTTCTGTATTTACAAGATTATGGGGGGGTCAAGAATGAATTGCTTAGACCTTCTCTGTTTATGTTTAAAATATATCCTACTGCAGAGTCACAAGTACAGGCATATGTAAATGATATTTGTAATTACATATTCCCAACTGTTTTCTTATATTAGATGTTGACTGAAATAGTTTTAGGGATATCAATATTTTTAAAATTTGACTTGACTGTGTTTTGGAATTGTGAAAAATCTTAGTTTATATTTAGTTACATTACTAGTTACATTGTTCATTTAAATAGTTCAGCCTGTAATCTAGCTAAGTTTTATACAAGTTCTTAACATCTCAAATATAAGTGGTATCCGTAGCAAAAAAATACTTGTGTTGCTTGCACACCTGTGATGGTAAAAGCAAATATGAGAGTAAGAGAAGTGGAAAATACTGTCTCTCTGTATTCATTCCTTCCAGGTCTCCCCTGGTAAAATATCTAGAAATACATTCTAGTTTCTAATCCTTTGCAGCAGAAGGGAGTACAGTTTGGTTGTCAACTACAGAGTAAAGCTATTACATGCATATGAACTGGTTAGCACAATTTCATCTATTTTGAAAGTGTATAGTGTAGGTTGGCCAGTTAAATAAAATGTAAAGTAAAAAACCTTGATTTCAATATAAAAATTCCCACAGGTTTTCAATATATATTTATGTGAATTATGTATATACAAATATATACATAATATATATTCATACACGTGAATTGTATTTTAAATTGTAACAGTATCTTGTTTGGATTTTGTATTTGATCTATAATCCAGGAAATTTTGGAATCTCAGGAATCTGAAAAAAATCTCGGGAAAGTTTTGATGACTGCAGCTTCTCCTATGAGCCAAAAGAAGCTCTGCTTCTATATCAAACTGTGTTCCCATACAGAAACTGAGAAATACTTGTATACTACTTCTAGCATTTCTAGGCCCTATAATGAGATGTATTATATGCATACCCACTAAGAACAGAGTTATATTGTTTTTAAACTTGAGGAATTTTCTTCCTGTAGTGTTTGTTTGACACCATTGTCAGTTTTCTGTTTACACTTTAAATATTCACTCACTCTCAACTTCTGTTTTTGTACATTATTTTAAAATACTTACCAAAAAAAATAATGACAAGTTTCGGTCTGTCCTTTTCATTCTCCATCTGAGTCTTCTTGTGGAAAAAAATTAGGCAGTTTTTCTTCTGAATTACTTAAGGGATTGGCCACAGACATTCACACTTGAACTGAAATAGGTCTTAGATAATTTTAAAATTCTTGGTTTTAGTGGAGTTTAGGTAAGCTCTTGGAACCTCTCAAGTGATAGGATTCAGTGTAATTCTTCTGTTATTATTTACATTTCCCCAATACCTAACCAAAACCAAAATGTTGTCTTCTGGTAGAAAACCAAACATCTCATGTTTTCTTCATGAAATGTATAGCTTGGCATCCTGAAAGTTATGTTCAAAATTATCAAATTCATCACATAAGCTTGACAAAGGGGTGCTACTTCATGGGTTCTGAAAATTTTTAAAGGAATCAAGCAAAGTGACTGATGAGCTACTGTTGGAAAGAATAAAAAGCACCATGTACTCCAGACTCGCTCAACTAAAATTTGCTACAGGTGAGAATTCTGAAAGGTATAAGAAAAAAACCTCCTGATCTTGAAACACATGATGCATCAGCAGACAGTCATATCAGCATAATCTGATGTACCACGTAGTTGTTAGATCAGTTTCCAGAAAGATGGAGAACCTGGTTAGAGTGGAGCAAGACTATACAGAGATTTAATGCAAAAGAGCAAAAAGTTCCTGCTAAGAGTATCAAAAATACACAGTATTTCCTGTGAATAGAAGTGTCCAGAGCAACATTTTTTGCATGTGATACCTTTGGTCCCAATTCAGGCAAAACCATCCATTGACACTTAAGTTCCATTGATTTCAGCAGTCCTTAAGTGCTTTCCTGAATCAAGGCTAATTAAGTGCATCATATACAAATACTCGTGTGCATAAATTGTTTACAGGATTGGGGCTTTAGGGCTTGTCTAAACAGAGACACTCAGGAAAATTAATCCAAATTAACGAAAGGTATGAATTTAAAGTGGATTAGTTAAACCACATTAAACCCCTGTGTGGACTGGGGTTTAATGTGGTTTAACTAATCCACTTTAAATTCACTGTTTTAATTACTTTGGATTAACTTTCCTGAGTGTCCTTGTTTAAGCAAGCCCTTAGTGTATTGAATAAAGTCCCCAAATGAGTCAAAATTAAGATAGACCCCAAACTAAACAAATAGCAAATCTTCATTGGCAAGGGATGATATCTGTAATTTTTATGATTCCAGTGACTGTGTACCACCAACGTGTGGAGAAACAGCAGCAATGAGATCAAATCACAGTCAGAGAACATGACAAAGGAACTAAGCTGTGAAACTCCAAGCTGTGTAGGAAAGGCTGGTCTGTGAAAAAAAAATTTGGAATGAAAACTAAATTTTCAAATCAATCCTATGTACTTCAGCAATATTATCTGCAATTTAAAACTAAAGATCAGATTTATTTCCACTTAAGCTGGCAAAACCAGTTAAGGTATTGTGGTTGCCAATACAGTCTGTGATGGCTAGCAAGGAAGCCAAGACTGGCAAGAGAAGTAAGATAAGCCTTATTTATGTAAATAAGAAACCATTTGTATTTAATAATAAGCTATTACTTCTGATTAGCCACTTAAATATGTTATATAAATAAAGCACACAAATAGCAGTTGATATTATTATTTTGATAAAAGAACATTTGTGTTCTTTTGAAAACTACAGTCTGATTTCCAGGGTAGCATTTGCTTAGAGTTAGACTGGAAGTGGTGGGACTTCATTAAGCTGTCAACTGGGGGCCAGCACAGCAGCCAGACTCTTCAGGTGCATTAAAAATGTAACAAGGGACAAATGCGGGACTGCAAGCTATACAGATGAACCAACTGTGAATTGATTTTTTTATTTTTTTAGTAAATAAATAAATAAATAATAAACCATTGATAAGTACTCAATTTGGCATGAAATATCAAACATTCATGTCCAGACACCCAGCTGGTATAAGTGGGCAGATGGTCCTAGCTTTACTTAGAAATGATAAGTTTGGGAAAAATTTCGTTTGAATTTTTTTTTTTTTTAGTTTAAGCAAAATCTGTTCCTCTGCTGAAAGTGACAATTCTTTAAATAAAAATATTGTTGAAAAAGGTTAGTCTTTTTGTATTTAAGCTCTGTAACTCAATTTTGGCATTTCAAACTTGAAATTTACTACAAGACTAATACTGTCTTTAGTTACACTGCTGAAAGTGCCTGCATCCTGACTGCTTTACAGCCCTTGTTGCACATATAAGGATGAGGCTAGTGTTATAGCCATACTTCCATAAAACAAACAAAAAGAGTGCCTGTGATTAAATGAGCCTTTGCTCCTTATAATAATACATGTTTAGTGCTTGGTAACTTGTGATCCTCACTGAAAGGGAAATTTTGAAGAATCCTCTGCCTTGACCTTTTATTTCAAAATATAGCAAAGGAGTTTAAAATGACAGGGGTGATGCAGTTCACGCTGCTACCCCGGTTCTTCACAAAGTGGCACAACCCTCTCGGAGCATGGCCTTCATCTGAGACATGACCTATCTTCTCTCTTGCTGCTTCCACCTGATAAAGGGAAGGGACCAAAGTTAGTAGAGTGAAGAAAGAAGCAAGGTAAGAAGATGGAGAAGGAAGGCAACCCCACTGAAGGCAGGACAGGTGAGAGGGAGATGGGTAGGGTGCCTGCCCATTCTCCAAAACTGAGACCAGAAGAGTAGCAAACAGAAAATTTGAGTAACTTTACCTCTGACAACTTTTTTAACCATGTGCTTCTGTCCAGCTGCTTCAATAATTTTTCTTCCTCTGTAGTTATTTTCTCAGTCCCTTTTCACATAAAACTTTATGCTATTTTTTCTAAAAATAATCCCACATCTTAAAGCTGTTGTTGTTCTTAAACACTAATGTACTGTACCAATAATTACTTTATGCTGTCCTTTCCCTAGCCTAAAACATAATTAAGAATGTTCCCAGCTGTTCTGTTCTGGATGCAGAAGATCTCTTCAGCTCACGTTGATCAGAATAACTGGTGGTGCACACTGTTGCTAGTGTGCAGGTGGTGCATAGGTGGAGATTAAGGAGCACGGACACAGAGAAAAAGAAAAGAGAGTGTTTGTTTTCATTTTTATTTTTGTATTTCCATTTTATTCAATAAA
Source organism: Mesitornis unicolor (assembly GCF_000695765.1). Taxonomy (NCBI): domain Eukaryota; kingdom Metazoa; phylum Chordata; class Aves; order Mesitornithiformes; family Mesitornithidae; genus Mesitornis; species Mesitornis unicolor. The sequence continues at coordinate 6,747 of NW_010175287.1, forward strand.
AGAATATCCCTATGTACAGGCGAAAGAACACACATTGACTTTTGTTTAAGCTGAGAATGACTGTTCCCCTGGTAAGCAGAAAACAGTAGTTCTGATCCATGCCCTATTTTGGAGAACTCTTAATTTAGTGCCTAAAGGAATTTGAGGGCAAAAGCATCTCTTTCATTACACTGACTCCCACTTGTTTTTTACAACAATTAAGTGTAAACCCTACAGCAGCGCAACTGTTAAGACTTTTATGGGCCTTAAAAGGGACACTGACAGTTTGAAATGAGTAAAATATCATACACTGAATAGTGGCATTTTTTTATGGCACTGCTTTTCCCATCTTGCAGCACGGAAAATGTGTTTTAAATTTTCTCTTTTCCTGATGTGGTGTCTGTGTGGGCCAGACAACAGTACAGTAATTACCCTCTGGCTCTGCAAAATATTCACAGGATCCTCTGTGCTTGAGCACAATCTTTTCTTCTCTGGTGATCTGATGTAGCAGCCTGACTCTTCACCAGAGGAGTGTCCTAGAAAAAGAAGGAACTCCCTCTCTAAGGTGTTTTCAAAATAGTATTACTTTTTATTGCCACTATTTTTATTCAAGGATTTCACAAAAGCTTTAAATGTGTCAATGAATATTCAAATTAGCCCTAAAAACTGTCTATCAGTAAAATGTGGGAAGGATGAAGTTTGGAGTTCACAGCCACAAAGTCAGTCAAAACCAAAAATTGCTTCTGCTGAATTTATCATATCCGTTAACCTCATTATGATAGTGATTGTCTGGGGTGCATTTTAGTGTAATAACCAGTGAGAGATTGGGAAGGGATGAAGCAACTGTTTCCTCTTGAACACTTTATGCAGTGCCAGCAGGGGAAGATCGTCTTATTTCTGTTCTCCCTGCAATTCTTTTCCCCTTTGAGTGAGCCCAGGCAACTAGCCCTGTTCGCCTCCAAATAAACTTCTGTAGCTTTTGAGTGGGACAGCAGACGATAGTGGAAAAAATTCACTTTGCCAGTGTGAAGGCAACTGAAGGCAATTACCATTATTTGTTTCTATACATTTTGAACAGCTTTTCATTTTTTTCTGTTGTTTTTAGGTGGGGGTATAAGTGCTATGTTGGTAAGTTCATACAGGAGTGAAACTACAGAGGAAGCCTAAGGGTATTTATCTACGCATAAAGGGGCAGGACACAAACAAGGAATAAATTGTGTAATATAAACTGGTCAAACTTTTTTGACTTGGCTCTGAATTGTAACCATTTCAAAGCAGTATAAACTGTGTCCTGTGACAAGGAAACTGGAGCTATGGGTGAGGGAATGACAATGAATGTTGTGTGCTTTACTTTAGCAAAGCCTTTGATACAGACTCTTATAATCTTTATACCACCACTTACCTTTTTCTTGGCACTTGTGAGACTGAATCTGGAGCAGTGTGTCTAGTTTTGGGTTCCCTAGTACAGGTAAGGGACATAGTGGAGATAGTCCAGTGGAGGCCACCATGCTGGTCAGGAAGCTGGAGAACATGATGGACAAGAAGAGGCTGAGAGACCTGGGTCTGTTCAGCCTTAAAAAGAGAAGTGGAGACCTTATTGCTCTCTGTAATGATCTGATCAGAGGATGCAGAGAAGACAGAAAAAACCTCTGAATCACTGAATATTAGGAGTTGGAAGGGACCTCGAAAGATCATCTAGTCCAACCCCCCTGCCAGAGCAGGATCACCTAGACTAGGTTGCACAGGAACGCATCCAGGCGGGTTTTGAATGTCTCTGCTTAGAGTTGCACCACAATAGTAAGGGAGGGAACAGGTCCAAGTTGGAGCATGGGAAATTCCCATTAGATATTAAGAATTATTTTTTTAACTATTATTTTGGTCAAATACTGGAAGACATTGCTCAAAGAGGATCTCCATTCTTTGCAGTATTCAAAGCTGAGCCGAACATGACCATGAGCAACTTGATCTAATTAGACCTGCTTGAGTAGGTGGCTGAACAAGACAGCCCCCAGAGGTCCCTTCCGACCTAAGTTATTCTATGATTCTATGAAATTGTACAGCTTTATTCTTTGGATGTTTGTAATGTGTTCTACAAGTGGTAGAGAAGTTTGCTTTCTCTGGAAGGTGTTGCAGAAATTAAAAACCTGTCTAAACATTATTACATGCAGAAATTACATTCCAAGCTTCTTTCAGTCTTTTACAAAGGATCAGGCTGTCAACCATTGAATCTGATAAATTTAAAAGCCAGTTTCTTTTCCCAAATCTGAACTATATAGAGCTCTTCAAGAAGATCTAGAATACTAAATACAATTAAGTTTTTGTTGCTTCTTTTACTTTTACTCTTTACAAGGATGAGTGTTTGAAGACTTGCAAAAATCTGCAGTGAAGAACAGAAAAGTGAAGCCAGATGGCTTCTGTTAAATCTTCAAAATTTTAGGAAAGTGAATGATCTAATTAGAAGATCCTGTTTGCTAGGGGACCTCTGTAATTTCAGAATTAAAACACTGGTCTCTTGCACCATCTCTGAATGAGAAGAGTGCTGAAACTTTAACAGTGGTATATTTTATCTCAAGAGTTCATTAAGCTAGGATTTTTATCAGTATTTATGAGGAGAAACCTAAAGCAATCCTCCAATTTTCTGTTTAGTCTCAGCAGGGACTGGGAAAAGGAAAATGGCTTTCCACTACCACTGTGTCCTCTAAAGTCTGAAGTCAGCTAAGACATCGAAAGGACACACCTCTCTTTCAAACAATTTGTTTGCTCTTTCCTTTAACCCTTTTTCTTTCCTCTGCCTGGCCAGAATCCCAGTGTGATGTAGACTCCTCTTTC
>NW_010175287.1:9585-31528 GCF_000695765.1 Mesitornis unicolor
GTATGACAGTTCTCTCATGAAGTTTTTGTGTGTATAGTCCTTGTCAAAACCACACTCTCTTCTGTTTTCAGATAGTCTCTTGATTCATGTAACATTGTCAGTCACTTGCTCATCATCACAAAATCTTCCATAAATTTGTCCTATAAAAAGATGCCCAAGCAAGTGAAACAGATCCTTTGAGCACACACACATTCCTTTCTTTACCTAAAAGATCTTTCTAATATGTTTAATTTGTTATAAAAGCACAGAAAACACTAGCCTATTTTTCACTTTTCTATTAGTTTCTGAAATGCACTAATACATTGAACCCATTTTAAATGAAAACATTCTTGAGATCACAAGAATTCAAACTATTAAACATTTTTAAAATGTCTCTCAGTAGGAACAGTCTTGGTGTGTTCTTTGTTAAATACTGATTTCATGATTTCTGCATTGAGTTTTATTAGCAGTCAGTAAGCAAATTTGGAGGGCCTGATCCTGCATTGCTGACACCATGCTGGATGAGGCAGAAATAAAACAGCACACTGGAAATTAGATTAAAGGCCAAGTCTGCAACTGTTATTGAAATCCAATAACTCAAACTGCAGTCTTACCAGCAGTTAATAGTCCCCGTGGTGCTAAATAATCATAAAGCTTGAGGGTATCTACTATTGTGCCAGCACACCAATGAAATGCAACCATCCCTGCCCCAAGAGTTGTAAAACAAAAGCCATTCTCTCATCAAAGGGCAAGTTTTCTTGAGGGGGGACTGATACCTGTGTAAATAATTGGTAATGTCTTCTATGACCTTTTGTAATTCCTTTCCCTATTTTTACCAAGTCAACACAAAACCCTTGGAAAGGACATTCAACTTCTCTTACAAAAAATGCAAGTGTCAATCTGTAACATTACAAGCCGAAGTCAGAGAGTTCAAAGGCACCACACAGAGGACCTTTTTTTAGCTAGACAAGTGTAAATATATCCCATTTAGTTATGATCCATCTCCAGACAATGCATGTTCCCATCCTAATCTTGAACTCTATTGCTTTTGACTTCCCCAGGCACAAGTTTTTTTCATGTTACTTCAAAGGACTATGAAAACAAGAGAAAGAAAGAACTGTAAGGTTTTACAATGTGCTCATTTCTCCTTGACTATCAGTTTCATCCTGAGCAGAAGAATGTGGGTCAATTGGAATGAGTTGTGAATGAGACCAAGAGTGTTACAGAGACCAAGTTTCCTGCTCTTCTCAGCATAAATATTTATACAGAATGAAACAAAATTTCAAGTAGCATCAGGGAGTGGTGAGTTAAAAGGAAGACACCTGAACATCCATGTTCCCACATTGTGACTCTGTCCCTGAATAGCAAATGCCAAATGAAAAAATAACTTCTTCACCAGGTCTGTTCTTTCTAGCAAAACAAAGTAAGTGGGAACAATATGAAAGTAACCAGATGCAGTTAGTCTTTGTTGACTTCTTGGAATTTGCCTGATATCACAGTGGAAGACAAGAATAAAACTGAATCTTCACCTGCTGAGATCACTGGAGGTTCAGCTACTAAGTTTATCCAGAGGTGACTTTAGTCATGAATAAGGACAGATTCTTTGGAAGAGCTCTGAGGAGGGTATCCTATCTAATACATGATTCTTTGAAACAAAGATTGAGTTTGAAGACTTAATTCAATGAGAGCTTTTTCTCTCAAGAGCTGCTTTTTAAAGACAATATATTAAACAAATGTATACCACCCTGCCAATCATGCTGGTCATACAGTCTTTCAGTAGCTACTGCAGCTACTAGTTATAGGAGGAGAAAGTGTTTTGGGCACAGCTACAAGTAATGTTATATACCTGGTTTGTGTGCTATGGTAGGAGTCTTTTTATGGAATCCATCCGATCTCCATGATCACTACCTTGCTTTTCTTACTGACTAAACATATTGGTATTATCACAAACAAGAAAAAAAGGGTGACAGCTGAACAATCACAAATACCTTTTCTTCTGTTTCAAAATAGGAATTGTTTCAGTAATGTAATAGGCACTATTTAGCTTCATTCAAAAGAAAATGTAAAGGTCTGTGACATGAAGAGGCCAAGTGCTTTAAATACAGCATTAAAAAAATGTGATGGACAGGCATCTTTGCCTGGTGTCACTGAGGTCTGACTGTTCCCAGCGTCTTTTGGACTGCAGCCAGCCTCTGTATTCCAGTGTTAAGGAAAAGACAGATAAGACTCAAGTTTTTTAATTTTCAGTCCTAAAATTTGGATATCATCTTCAGAAGTTTCAGATTTATGTAGTCTCATAATATGCCCTGGAGATACCACATACCTAATTCTTCTCGTTCATTATCACCCCTTGTTTTATATAAATTGCTGTTATGTTGAGATTTCTCTTCCCTTTTTATTAAGGCAGTTAACCATTTACCAGTTTTATATGAATTATCATAGAAAAATTTATTTGCTCTATAAAAATAATTGGCTTCTTTAACAGCAATATTATTCAATAGTGCCTTAATCTGTAGCAATTCTACATAAGCATTTTACTATGGGATTTTTGATGTTCTAATTTTTTATTGTTAGCTTTGCTAATAGCTCAAATTTATCTTGCCTTTGGCATTTCCTAATTTCATGTCAAACACCTAAAATCCTGCTTCTAAAAGTCACTTTGAAAGCGTTCAGTACATTATGATATGAAGCAGAGACCAAATTAAAATTTATATATTCCTTGATTTTCGTTTTAATGGCTATTAGAAATTCTTTATCCTTAAGTAATAGAGTATTGAATCTCCAATGCAAACCATTTTTATTCTCCTCACTTCAAATTATCTCTATTATTTCACTGGTATATGATCAGATAAAAGGAATCCATGCACTTTAATTCTCAGTTTACTCCCAAACAGGTTTTTGTCTCTGCAAAAAAATGCTGTGTCTCATATAAAACAGTTTCCACAGAAAAAGAGTCTGAACTTACTTCATTGAGGTCAGTAGAGCTACTTACAGGTTCAGAAAATAAAGCTGCTTATCTTCATATTTGTAAATGTGTGTCTTGCAATCAATTAGTTCCTTTATTTTTGTTTTAACTACAAAGTTAAAATTTTCATTCAACATTCAACTGAACTTAAGTCATTTTAGTTGCTGATTTTCTATTACGTGTGTGTAGGGCAAACTGATCAGAAGATTCTGTTACTTTTTTTTTTAATTGAGATGCAAGCAGCAGAGATCCTCCAGAAGTAGAGTATTTCTGAATGTTCACTGTAGCTGTACAGCTTAGTCTCCTGATGACACCAAGCTCCTCGATAGTTGGAGTTTTGCACTGATATCTCCAGATGAAGGACATTAATACTGGAATTTACTCTGCTTTTAAAGGAAATTTTGTTCTTGCTGATTTGTATAGATTTTAAAGAGATGAAATGAGGATCCACCCCATTCTTGTATGAAATATATTTATGAAATGTGCCACTGATAATCAATTTTAGATGAGTAAAATGCCTTTTCCACCATATAGAGCTCCTTTCTGAAATGCAGCTAAGGCAAAAGGTAAACTATATTGTATTTTCTTATTTCATTTGGTATTTTTTACCAAACAGTTTTGCTGTTTGAATTATTAGTGTAGTCACTTTGTTCTCTTAGTCTTCTGATGGCACAATTAGCTTTGTAATAAGTATTCAGACTAATACAGATATCAAAGCAGTGCGAGACGAACGCGGGCAAATAAGCTGTGTGTGATAAAAATGTAACCACTCTTAGAAGTAAGGCATTTTTCTTTTCAAAGGCTGATTAGTAATGTAAGAGTTGGTCATTCTGATTTAAGTTTCCCATTTAAAGGTAGACTAACAAAGTGTTTGTTTTAATCAGCCTGTCCTGTGTAATCTGGAGAAAAAAACCCCATAAGTTAAAAGGCTATCAGTCTGACAAAATTACTTACCTTAAATGTTAATTTGAAAAAAAAAAGTCACTCTCTTTGGTTTGATTGAACTGATGTTTCTCAGAGCAACTGAAAAGGAAGCTTTCCCAGTATGTTTCAAACTCTTTTTTTTGGTTAGGTTTTGGGTTTTTTTCCTTGCTGTGGTGTTTACTGCCTCTGAACAGTGTATTTTTGCCTGGAAGACAGCAATTAGAGCAATATAATGCAGACATTTTTCCGTGGAGAGGTGCCTGTTTCTTGGGGATTGTTTTAAACTTTCTGGGATAAATCCTGAACTGGCATAAATCTAGACAGATAGATTTCATTGGTTAAGTGTTCGTACCAATTTATAATTGGCACCTTCAGTTGTACTACCCATTGAAAAATTGGTGTTCTCTGTTAGTGTCATCCTCCCTTTCCCAGTGTCCATCATTGGTAGAGAAGGAAGGAGGAAACCTTTATGGTTGTGTTGGCTGTGGTGGTACAGAGCTGTGTAGGGCTGCTTTGTGATCTGATACTGCTTCTAGCCCTTTTGTGTTTTGTACAGTATTTAAGGATGTTGTGTCGGTTTTCATCCAGACTATAATGCATATGGGAATTTAGGAAATGCAACCACAGAGTCATGAGTTAAAGGAAACTAAACTCTGCCCAAATTAATAAACTGCTGTCAACTTCTCCAGTTGTATTATTCAGCCATATTATTACATTAATGATGTAATTAGGCTCTTACTGCCTAAGAGCTCTGCTTGTAGGGCAGGAACACTTTATGTTGGAAAGGATCAAAATAAGATGGAGTACAAAAATACAAGATAAAGAAAATTGCCATGACATTGCTATCAGATGCTTGGGTCGGTTGAGTGGCCATATGTGCAGGTTCCTACATGCTTGTTCATTTTGGACAAAGTCTCATTAAAGGACTCGAAAGAGCCTTTATTGACTGTGGTAGAATCTGGATCAGGCCCTCTGCTATGGCCAGGTACAGCCTCTTGTAAATAAATTTTTTAAGCCACAGCCCTTTTGCTGTCTCTACTGTCTGGAATCAATGTAAAGCAGTATCACACGTAAAAAGTAAAGTGAATGAGCAGTGACAGAGGTGGCAATAGAATGTTTACTGTCATTACTGCACCTGAAAACACACACAATTATTGTCGTAGTGTAGGGTGACTACCCTTATAAACACAGCATACATATGGTAGATTGTTCCATACTTGAAAGTACATTTATTTGAGCTTGTCTCTTTGTGGCTAGGTGCTATTCCATATTCTGTCTTCAGCTGTTAAGTGCTGGTGCACTGTGTCTGTGATTTATTGTTCTCATAACCGGTAATACGTCTCTTATGTATATGCTTTCTTTTTCTTAGCTGTTGTCTCCAATGGTCATATTAGAAAATCTTTTCATGGTTTTGTGGCTTGTACAGCAATTCTGCATTTCACTTTTTTATTCTTAAAATGTCTCCCTCTGCAGTTTGTTTGAAACTTGAGATTAAACTGCGTAAGAGGTAGAATAACACCTAAAAACCATAATATCCATTGGAATGACTTGAGTTCAGTGAATTGGGAGAGAGAAGAGAAAGCTAATTTACTGGCACATCTCCCATGCTTGGTGAAGGCCACTACAGTCAATGTTTACACCAGCTGCTCATGATCCTTACCTCTGCAGGCAGCATCTCTTTACACTTTTAACCATTGATATGACTTTTTTTTTCAGACGTGCATGTTGACCATGTTTGAGTAGTATCTGCTGTCTTGTTTGCTTAGCAAAACAAGCTCCTTATTCTAAATCCATTTGCTGTGTTGTGGTCAAGGGGCCACACAGGGTTAACTGGGGTGATCTACTGCACAGAGCCACAGTCTGCCTCTTTTGGTTTCCTGAATTGTTAGCAAGAGTTTTCCCCTGCTCTGAGATGCAGCTCAGTACAGCAGCCAGTCTCTGATGAACAGAGTTTGTCACTTCATGAAATATGGTCCTGTGTAATTGGCTGCATATTAGGTGTCCAGATGATACAAGTTTGGATGCTTTTACTGCACAAAGATAAATGCTGCCCTTTTGTTTCTAAAGTGTCCTTGCTCACTGCAACACCAATTGATTTCTGTTCGCAGAACAAACTCATCTAGGGGTGATGGGAATATTGGGTGGTTTTTTGTGCTGCTCTATTTGAGAAGAGATTTTTGGTGCATCTTCTCATTCTCTTCCTTTTTGCACTATGGGGGACGATATGGCTCAGTTTGTTCATTGCCTGCCTGACTTCCCTCTGTTCTATGTACTGTGGTATGCAATTAACAAGCAACATGCCTTTTATATGAAGGAAAAGCAATAGGTGGACTACATGGCAATTTCCTAGTATGCAACTGTGTTTCCAGAGCTGTGCACATTGCTGCTGACACCTTTACAAATATAATAGTATGAATTTAACACATCGACAGTAATGCAAGGAAAAGGCAAAACCATGCTGGCTTCTTCAGTGCTAGAAAAGCAGCAAATTAAAATGTTTGGCAAACAGAAGACAAATTTCACAGGGAAAAGCCTTGTACTTCCAAGCTTCTCAGGGTACATCAAGCAATAAAGATTAAGAATTTATTACTGCTTTTTGTTCTCATTGTTATTTTTATCCTTCTATCTCCTTCCCCACCTCACTCCATTAAGCTTGCTAGTAAAAGACACTACATTTTATGAAGTTATCACTAAGAAGTACTCCATGTACAAGGAATGGTAACAGAGTGTTATTTTTGTGTCCAAAACATGTTGCATAGTTGCATAAATTTGCACTGAGTTACTATGGACTTTAATAAGGTCTTCAGATAGTCTGCTAAAAAGGTTTCTGTGATAATGGTCAAGTTGTTATGAGCTGTAGTGTTTAAAGGGCAAAGTTGAAATTCTCTGAGTAGGTATATAAATTTGAATTTTATGAATAATGATTTTATTACTCATGAAAATGAGCAATAGCTAGTGCGATGTGTCTAAGCATCAGGCAGCAAGCATTACAAGTTGCCACATTTGGCAGTATAAAACCATACATCTGCTTAACCTCACTAGAACACAGGTTGCAAAATTTCTGCCCATTTCTAAACAGGGCAAAATACCTTCTAGAATTGAAGGATCAGACCAATCCATTTATCTGTATCTCGGGACCAATGAGCTAGGAAGCCATCCTTCCTGCCAACTAGATGGCATTAGTACAACTGTTTGTAGATAACAGAAAAAGACTCACCAAAAGATACAGCTTTTTTCAAGTAAACCATGATAGATTCTTAGCTTGCTTTCTTTACTCATCTGAGTAGTTTGACTGTTTACTTGCATGTGGGAGATGGCCTGGGTTTGGCCCAATTAGGAGATGTTGTTTCTTAAAATTCCAGCAATAACATTCCTCCACATTATTCTGCAGAGCTCTTGCCTGAGGGCCCAATCTTGTCATCCTTCCACACACAGCATTTCCATTGAAGTCAGGATCAAGAAAATTATAAACCATAAAGCATAAAAAGATATGCTTGGTTTATTTGGCACTGGAAAGCTCTTCGTGCAGGCCTTTAGGTGCCATTCTGTGATTTTGACTGAGACAGGATGAGAAACAGGTGAAGGTTAATGTATGAGTATTATCAAAATTATAGCAGGGAGCATATAATTCTGGTTCAAGTCAACCAGCATTGACCTGTAAATATTGGAATGCACCCCTCAAAATGAAACTGTTCTTTGAAGATTAATACCAATTCTTTTCTCATGACCTTATCCTCGCCTTTTTCAGGCTGGCCAAGTAGTGAGGATGCTCACAAGCAACTGCACTTTGCAATAAAGAAGTGTGAGAGTGATTCCTTCTTGAACACCTCCAGTCATGGTTTCCCAAACACTTGTCACTTTTCAACTGAACTTTGGGAATATGCTACAGATGAAGCTGCCCTGAAAACCTTTAGCTTATCTATGACTAGACCTTGTGTCTACTTTGAATGAGACTTTGTACTGCTTAGTCCCATGATCTGCTGCCAGTGGATATCTTGATGAAGAAGAGGTCGGTCTTGACCTACAAGCCTTAAATGGTTCTGAATGATCTGAGAAGTTCTCTTTCCTAACTGAGCTTGTCTGAGATGTTCATGTGTGCTCTGACCATACTTGCAGGAATGTGTCACTTTGTCTTCCTCAAGTCCAGGTTCAGAAACTGTCAGGATCAAATGCAACATGACTATTTCTTCCAGTTTTTCCTTGAAGTGTCAATATGTGGCCTGAGAAAAAGAACAGATGAAGTTGAAGCATGGAAAATTACTTAACACTTTTGACTTATTTCTAAGAGAACAAGGAAAACTTTAGGCATATAAATATACTAAAAAACCCTACCAGTGTCTAAATAATCGGTTGGAGTTTTCCAATTCTCTCGGTGGTTACAAGTTTCTGAAATTCTTTTTTAGTTTCATTCTCATTATCTCATTTATTTTATTTTTACTTTACATGTTAAGAATAAACGTGTGGCAAACAATGCCTCGAGCATTGCAGCGCGGTTAGGAACCAGGTTTCTAAATGCCCCAGTTAATGTAATGTATAATGTTGCATTCAGCAGCAACTCATCTGATTGAAATAATTTGACTGGAATTAAACTATTGCTACTAAAATTTATGTAAAACTAATGAAAAATTTATTGGTTTATAAAATCCTTGCTTTTATCCAGGACTAACAATTCCTATGCAACGCTAGTGATCCTCCCACAAATAGCTGAGAGGAAATAAAATATAAGGGAGTTCATCAGTTCATATTCCCTGAGATCCTCACAGTTACTCTTCTTTGTGATCCAGTCTTTTAACTTTTTCATGACTTTAATCTTAAAAAATAGATTTTTAATTAAATTCAGAGCTATTATTCCCCTTTAGGGGAGGTGGGAAAAACAAATGCAACTCTGATGCAGGACCTCTGAGCATAACACTTTCCCTCTCTTTACAGTTCATTTTGGCATTTTTATATATCTTCTGCTAATAAAATGTAATGATTTTCATCTTTTACTTTGACATCTGAGTCTGTATCTTTTATCTGTTGTTTACAGTGTTTCAGCCCATAAATAAATCATATGACAAAATAAATTACTTAATCTTGTGTTTTATTTGGAAACACATTAAAGTCTAGCTTTGGTGGGAAAAAATCACTTTACACCTTACAATTGCTTATATACTTTTATGACTTTTGTGTCACGTTCAAATACTATCAAGGTGTCATATCAATACCAGTTGTTCACAAGAGCCACATTTTAAACCTTTCAAGTTTTCTGATAGAGTTTGATAGGAATACTTTGAAATGAAAGTACATCTGTCTTTGGCAAATGGCATTTTCAGTTCTGAGTGTTTTTTTCTTTTTAATATGGTGTTAGAGTGGATTACAAAAGCAATATTAATCCCCAGAACTTTCTTCAAATCAGTATACATATGATTATAGTGAAGTCCGTTTATCTAGTTCCCCGTATCCGAGGCTGTTTTTTGTCAGCATCTGTTTTTTTCATCCACTATAAATTCACTTATCCTGCACGTTCCCTAAGTTGTTCTTTTGTATTTTTTGGCATCTGTAAAACTGGTAAAATAATAGTACTGCACTGAATTTCAGACTGTATTTTTATTCTCAATTTCTTTTAGAGACATTTGGCTTCAACAATGAAGAATACATGACAAATATTTTCTCCACTATTCTGACAGGAGAAAAGTTTATAACCTCACTGCATTTATCAAGCTTTTACCTGGTCAAAGAAAATTAAATAAAATTCTAAATAGTTGCTTGCATATCTCTTCTAGAAGCTTCTTTCCTTCTCAAATGCCTCCCACAAAACTATCACATAGAGAGTGTGCCCTCTTTTCTTAGGTTAATTGCTGAAATATGATGTGGTTTGGTTTCATTCTTAGTAATTTCCGGATTCTATTCCAGGACATTTGGGATAGAGCCCAAGAGCTTAGCATGTTTTCCTTTTTTCATGGTAAAATTGTGCAAATATGCATTAGAGTGTGAAAACAAACAGTCTAATACATTTTTGCAAAGCTCTTTATGTTTACTGTTTATTGCAGATACCAGATCCTAATTAAAATGCGCTAACAAAAGCCAAGATACAAAGAACAAAGACATAAAGAAGCCTCATCTTTTAAAAATATTTGTGATTAATCCCAGAGGACACAGTGTCATACGTCATTATTATAAAATTCAAGAAAGTTAACTACGTCTTTGGAAAGGATATAGTGCCAAACACTGTATCCAATCTATAGAAAAATAATCATATCATGGTCATGTTTTCTAAGGAATAATCTTCTTTTCAGAACCTGTAATGGCATCCAGCTACAGCCTCTCTTGTTTATGGTTCCTTGTGCTTCTCCGTGGAAACTTCTTGAATAGGTTTTAAAGCATCTTGAAATGCTGCTTCCTTGTACTGACATTTGCCTGTAAATAGATCTCTGTGATTGTTAGAAAGAGGTGATTTATATTTTATCCCAGAAGACGTTCTTGAGCAAGAAATGAACTTAATATGCTTGTTATTTTAACTGTGTGGTAATAAGTTACTGCTTGATTTTTAAAAATTCTTCTGTTCAAGCAAAGATCAAGCCTTGAGAAATCACATTTTGTATTCACTTCAGGTGAAATAAACTTGTGGTCTAGCAACTGATGCCTACAACCAGGCAAAATTGCTGTGGTCCTGTTACGCTTCGAAACTGGAGATTAGAGCACTCATGCAAAGTAATTCTGTTTTCCTGTACACCATGGTACCCAGCTTCATGAAGCATAGAAACCGGGAACATGCGTGGATTAGGTATATTAACAAACAGTAAGTGATCAATCTGTTCACAAACTGTGAATTCACTGACCAGAAATTAAAGTGGATGTTGGCCATGCAACAGTCTGCGGTGGTGCCGTAGCATTTAATCAGCTGTTTACTGAATAACTGGCACCTTCCTCTCTCCTTGGTATCCATGTTACTTCTTCCCATGTACGTAAAGCACTAAGGCTTTCGGAAAGAGATTTGTCCTCTACATATGCCAGGTGATAAATTCCTGTAGAGGCAATGAACTGGGCCCCCACTGAAAGATTCCCCTTCATCTGGTGGAAGGCAGAGGACAGTGCTGGTAGTGAAAGATGCTTCCATATGTTTAGGAAGGAGATGTTACACTGCCAGCTTGCATATTTCCCTGAAACAGAGCAGACGTCAACACTGAAAAATAAGCTTTGTAGGAAAGACTTGATTCATTGCTGGTGAATCAGAGGCAAACACAGGAACTCTCTATGTTGATCCATTTGTGGTCAGTTAGGCTGGTTTCCCAGGCACTGTCCAAATGCTTTCCTGTGAATATCTCTTTCTTCAGCAAATTCAGAAGTTACTGAGTCTTCATTCTGCTGCTCAGGATAATAGGCATTACACTGGAAGGTCTTCTGGATCTTCTCTGTGTCTGGATGCTTCAGCTTTCTCAGATTTTACACTTCCTACATTTCACTCCAGGACTTCAAGAAGAACATTTTAAATGTGCTATTTTCAAAACATGTCAGGCACTGTTCTTTTACCATCCATGTATCAAATTTTTCTATTACACATGATTATTCCCCTCATACAGCGGCTGGTATCAATTAGCACAAAGTTATTTTGGAATCCTGAAAAAGTTGTACCACAAACTTTGCCTGGTTTGTGTTTGTATTGTTTCATAAATTAAAAAATGCTCAACCTTCTGAAAATAGGTATCTAACCTAAGTAGATGCATCTTCCCTCCTCATTCTGCTTTGATAGTAAGTAGCTAATATCCCATTATTTTGTTACATAAAGTATGTATTCAAGGAAATTTGATTTGTATTTCTAGTCTTTCCATACTCTCAGTCAAACAGCCACAAGCCCTTTCAGATGTTGCATGGAGAGGGCTACTGTGAAAGGCTAATGTTTTCCAATCTCTTCAGGTTCCCCCAGAGACCACAAGAGAGACAGGCTCTCTGGGGACAGGGAACTGCTGAATGAACTCTCTAGGGAAGTGTTTTTTATATCCATTAAATCTAAAGGCAATTTAGAGAAATTTCATAAACTTACCGACTGGTTTGGATAGAAAGAGACCTTAAAGATCATCTAGTTGTACCCGGCCTGCCATGGGCAGGGTCATCTCCCACTAGATCAGCTTGCTTAAAGCCCCATCCAACCTGGCCTTGGAACACTTCCAATGATGGCACATCCACAGTTTCTCTTGGGCAACCTGTTCCAGTGCCTCACCACCCTTATAGTGAAGAATTTCTTCCTTATAGCTAATCTAAACCTACTGTCTTTCAATTTAAAGCCATTGGGACTCATCCTATAACTACATGCCCATGTAAAAAGTCCCCCTCCAACTTTCTTGTAGGCCCCCTTCAGGTACTGGAATGCTACTGTAATGTCTTCTGGGTGCTTTCTCTTCTCCATGCTGAACAACCCCGACTCTCTCAGTCTGTCTTCATAGGAGAGGTGCTCCAGCTTTCTGATCATCTTCGTAGCCCTCCTCTGGACTCACTAGGTTAAATTTAGCCCTTGAGAATACTTCTCTCAGTTACATGAATATAAGAGAAAGCTTACTTGTTCTTTAGTTAAGAAACTTGTAAAATGTGTGGAACTATTTTTGAATGAAACAGAATATTTTCTAATGTAAAAATTAATTTTCTGAAAGGGGAATTTTGTATGAGAAGTGTTTGTCAGTGAGTTTACTGGCAGATTGGCGTGAAGCTCCTCAGCTGAAATTATGGAGAGCTTTTAAAGGTGTTTAGGAAAAGAAAGATTTTTCAGCTTTACTTTGACAGTACTGTAACATCCTTATGATCCAGCCAGCTGCTCATCAGCCAGGGCAGCTCCAGGCACCCTGCTGCTGAGAAGGATTCAGGTGGTGCTCTTTTATTTGAACTACTGTCCCTCTAATATAGTTTCCTGCAAACTGTACTGCTTCTATTGTCATTAGTGTATCTCAAAGGCATAGATCAGTAGCCTGAGCCTATCCCTGGTCTCATAGAAGACGTTTCGCCTTTTAATGCAGTGTAATTTGTCAAATAAACTATATAGAGTGTCTTCCTGCAATGGGTGTGTGTAATATGTGCTCTTTTCCTATCCTGGACCCATCCTTTTCTGTGTTTTTGGTTGTCAAAAGGAGAACAGATACAACTGGCCACCTGAAATATTACAAAGGTCTTAATTCTTTATTGCTTTATTTAATTCTTTATTGAATTTATGGTATGAAAAAAGAGAGATTAATCTTTTTCTCTGTTCGTGAAAGCCTCAGAAGTGATTATTTTTTCCTCCTGTCTTGTTGAATCTCAAAACTTCTAGGAGAAAGTAAAAGAGATAAGGAATATGTATTTTTTTTTCCTTGATGAAAATCATTGGGAAAAAAAAGGAGCGAGGGCATTCAGATTCCAGGATAGTTGTAAAGAGTTAGTACCTCCTCCTCACTCTCTCTTCCCACTTCCCATTTGCAAGTACACTTTGGAGCTGCAGAACTAACACCTTTATTTTTTGCTACTGAACATTGTCTTTTTTCTGAACTTGGTGGCTACTCAGCCAAAGTGTGGACATAAAGGAGAGGCTGCTATTTGACACAGTTTGTAGCTATGCCACAGTAACAGAGCTGTATTGTTATAGATGAAATGCAGACTAGCATTCCATCAGTGGTATTTGTCATATGAAAAGCAACGCTGAGCTCTGCTAATGGCTCCTGAGAACAAGTGTTATTTGGCAAAACAAGTAAGTACAGTGGATGCTACTCTTCTGGTATGAAACACTGAGCGACATATTCCGTCAGAAGAAGTCAGCACCTTGTAAGAGTGTAAAACCCTGGTGAGAGCTTGGCATTCAAGTGCCATTGAATAGTCTGTTGATTGGAACATACTAACAGTTTAATTTGGACCTGATAAAATCTTACAAGGTTTGTGTTTTAGTCTTCTCTTGTATGTGCCATTTTTGATCTTGCTAATAAAAATAAGAGAAGAAAACTGTAAAGATAAAAGTACCTTACAAAAATACGTGCTTGGACTGACTCAGGCACAATTAAGCTAGAACATGCCAGTCTTAACCTGCTGAGCTGTGTGTGGGTGTCACAGCATGAACAGAATTTGACACTCCTTACTGCCCGATACCACTGAAATATCTATGTAGAGTGATAAGCAGATAACAGATTGTCAGCCTTTTAGCTGAATTTCCTATTTTTGTTGGTATAAATCAGACTTGCTTTTTTCTCCCTCTTGTTCTTCACCCTTTCCCTCTCCTTTGAGATATCCTGAATCCTTGCTGGAACCCTGCCAAATTCTTTGCAGCCTGTGTCATTCATCTCTTTACATCCTTTCATTTTTTTAGGCTTTGTCTCATGCCATGCTTCTAACCAGAGTTCCAACTTCTTCTCTGCGTGAAGGCGTCACTGAGGGCATCCGTCCCCTCTTTCTTTCAGCTTTCCTGGGAGCTCAACACATTGCCTCAGTGACACTTGCATCCTATGCTAGTCTGGGAAATGAGACACCAGATTGAGACCACCCCCATGTCAGGTGCCCAGCTAATGCTTTGAATAATGCAGACCTTGTTCACTTGTGAGATTCTAATGGAGAGATAAGTAGTCTTCAAAAATGCTTAGGAGATGTTAAGTTTTATAGGGCCCTTGCTTAAAACACATGGGCCTTACCTTAGGGCCAACCAAGAAAGACACACAATTGCTGATTTGTTTCTGTGTACCTGTTCACCTTTTTTGCTTTGTTGGACAAATGAATATCCTTATGAAGAGACACAAAAAAGCAATCAAGAGGACTAAATTCTCCCTTTGTATGTATATAGAGAAGCCCTGGAAGTTGGCTAAGTTGAGGATTGTATGTATATGTTCTAGAAGAGAATTTAGCCCACCCAGTGCTGAGATGATGATTTGCAAGTTTAACCGGTTTGGAGAGCAACAAAATTTGAAAACTATGCTAAGGGCGAGATAAACTTCTCCATTTCCAAAAAGGGACAAATAAGAAGCAATGTTCCTTCCCTAATGCATAATTTCTCCTTTTCTAGTGTAAAATATAGTAAATTACTCCAAACACAAACTAATCATCAAGAAGGCAACAATACTGTTAATGGTTTAAGCATAGTACTCAGTCTGAGTTTACTCTGCCTTATGGAAATATCAAAGTCATTTTGATTATGCTCAGAGGTTTAATATAGCTATTAGAACAACAGCTACTCTATTGGTGTTACACCATTACATTTGTTAAGTTGATTCAGCACTAGAACTATGACTCTTATTCTTCCACTTACGTTTGTGAATTTGTTTTTGTTTAAGTTTGAGTAATTGAAGTCTTGTGGGAAGTAAAGTCATTGTTCATCTGCTTATTTCAATCTGTGCTGGGAAAGCCAATTTTCTCTTGTTAAATTATATTTCTAATGTTCAACAGGGATAGTTGCAGATCCTTGCTGTCATGCCTTGCTTTCTTTGAAATACGTCTTAGCTAGCTCTCCAAGCTATCTTATCACCCCCTGATGTTTCAGCAGCAAAGTGATTCATTCAGAATGGTCTTGCCCCATTTCTGACATCTCAGATCTGTGAACTGACATCATGTGAGAGGGATCTGAAACTGATATTCTGTGATGTGGGTAACACAGAACTATTACCTAAGCATAAGAATGAGAATGGGGCAGATTTTTTGGGGGGAGCTTTCTGCTTTGAAGCTACACTTCCATACCTATGTCCCCACTTCTTTTGGACCTACATTTTCCACAGCTGTGTTGCTCAGTGCTCCTCAAATGCTGTTACAGACTAAGCAAAACTCTTCACCATAATGATAAGAAGGGCAGATCTTGACTTGAATATTTTGTTAGAATGACATTTTTCTTGCTTGAAAAAAAGAAAAAAAATTAAGAAGCCATTCTGGCAACCAGAACAGTCTTTCTTTGGCAGAACAATAAGGCTTATGGTACTCAGGAACTCCTGCTCAAAAACAGTTTTTGGGAATCTAGTGCCTTTGCTTAAGTGCTTAACTGAGGCCAGACTCTTTTGGAAACATTTTATAAACTATCATAAATGCAACCACCTAAATAGGCAGAGACAATGTAATTGTACTGTGTCATGCCATGAACCAATAAGATATTTTTCTCTTCTGAACAGAGGAAAAATCTTTGGTCCAGGCTTAATGAAAAAAAAGAGCAGCCTTAATGAATGAAAAAAAGTTGATCTAAGTCGCCCTGAATTTAATTAATAGCTTTGTATCAGGCCTCTAATGCACAGAATAAACCAGCTGTCTTTGTTATTCTTTGAATGCTGAAAATGTTTTACATATGTTGAAAAAGGTGGATTGTTGAGTTTTATGGTAGCTTTAAGAAGTGACCTTAAGCATTAATGGACTTTATTTCAGAACAACTTTGAATGGAAAGTAGCTGACTTTGCAATGCAACCATGTGAATGTTTAGGGACAGAGTGGGAGGATGTGCTGAGCTTTCTGTTGTTGTTGTTTGGTTGGAGGGTTTTTTTCAGATTAGCATTTAAGGTATATGAGATGCCATAGGCATTCTCTTAAGACATTTAAGGAGATATCATCTGAATCCCTTATTTTCTCAGGGTACTGAAGGAGAAAGTATTGATTAGTGCATATGCTAGAATTCACATCCTATTTGTAGAGAGCTAATAAAAAAATAAAAAGACTGTGGTCCCAGTAGAGTTTCAACAAAAGTAATGGTAACAATAATGACTTTCCTACAAATGCATTCACATGTTTGGAGAATTTTCTGTTCCCTTTTAATAGCTATTAGGCTTGTTATGCCAAAGTGTGTAGGCTTAAAGGAAATTAAAATGAGAATATGTACAATGTTGTACTATTGTTATACTATTTCTGGGTTTTCTTGATCTAGATTAAAAAACTGTCTTAATGTTTAATTCTCTGCCCATTCCTGCATTGGTCAGCTACAGACAGTATGCCAAATTCAGCCTCTCAAACTGACAGAAAAAAACAGAGGAATTTTGCTTATTGAAGTAACACAAGTAGCCAGTAGGTATGAGATTTGTTGCATGTAAAGAGCTCTTAAAAGATCAGTGTGCAGCGTAAGCCCCTGAACAGAACTTAGGCAGTTTGCGAGCAGATCTTCTGCTGTATGGGAATAAATTTAAAACACCCAGGGAAAAACCTGCTCATCACAGGTCATGTTCTTTTGTCTATTTTACCACTGTAGCCCAAAGACACTGTCTCCTGCGTCCTGAGGATATTTGAAGAAGATACTTTAGATCTGTTATTGAATGCATTTATTTCCTGCTAAAACAGGAAAAAAATGTTTTGAGAACAGATAAATTATTTTGCCATTTCTGTTCCAAAGAGTAATTAATCCAGGAGAGTTTCAGTACCAGTTCTTGCAAAGACTGCTTTCTGAGCTTGCATCAAAAACCCTAGTCCTTCAGCTGGCTTGCTATAACATGTATATGTATTATAATGCCTCAATTAATAATTCAGATTAATTCATATCAGGAGACTAAATATTAAGGAAAATATTATAAAAACCAATATCAATAATTTATGACATCTTCTTGGCTAGAAAGGTAATTCTCAGAAAGTTATTAGGAAAGAAAGAATTTAAACAAACCTTTATCTTTATGATCTTACACTGACATGGTAATTATTATTGCTCAGATTGGCATGAGAATAATCATTAAATAGCCATTTAGTTACAGATAGCTGTCTTGAAAATTTCATAATCTCTCAAGTCAGTATCTGGAGTGTTGTCCAATTTGATAGAACTACCTTTCTTAGATATAATTTGGTAACCAATAAACATTTTACATGGTGACAATAAATATATGTGTATGTGTAAACGTATATACACACACACTTTTGGTCTTTAATGTGCCAAAGCTGCCTTTAAGTTATTATTTTTTTCAGTAGATTCAGTAATGACAAGTATGAAGGGTTTCCAACCTCTGCCTGCTGCTGGATATTTTGTTTGTTGGCACTGTGAACCATCTCCAGTGTGAAGGAACTGAAGTGCTTGCATGGATAATCTTTTCTATAGTATGGGTATGGTGACATTCAAATTTTCTTGTTGCTCTGCTACTGCTCCCAGAACCTTAGAATACTAAAGACCTATGCAATGTCTTTCTTCAGTTGTTTCTTTTCTGAAGAGTCCTAAGCTACTTAGCACACCTCCCATGGAAGCCATTCCAAGCCTGCAGTTATTGTTCTGCTTCTTTGAACGCTTTTTGATCCTATATATCTTTTGAAATAGTGGGATCCAGAACAGAACACAGTAATTAAGATATGACACACTCTTTGATTTATAATGTGATAAAGTGATGTTTTCTGCTTTTGTTCTCTATTTCTTTTCTAATATGTTGTAATATACTTCTTTTTACTACTAATGGCCATTAAAATCATGTTTTTATAGACCTGTTAGAATCCCAAGATCTTGTTCCTCAATAACAATAACTGTTTTATATATAAAATTCTACTTTTTCCCTGCGTTTCTATGCTCTTTGTTGAATTTAATGTGCCACTTCAATATCCAATTTTTGATTTTTGTGGTGCTACAGTTAGCTCGCTGACTAGCTTAGTATCATCATCAAACCTTGTGACCTTACTTCTTCCTTCCTGTTCTGTCTCTCTTAAGAATATGCAGCTCTGCAATACTCTTCTGACAGCAGCACTTTGCACTAAAAGTGCATCTATTTACTCAGTCCAGTGTTTTATACTCCTGAGTTATTCTTTTATCTTTTTATCCCTGAGAGGATCTTTACTTAAGATTCTTTTTTCAGAGATGTTAATTTTAAAAAATTCAACAGAATAATAAGTTCAGCAAGTACCTCCTAGGATGAAATTGGATTTCAAGTGAGAGTGTAAGCACTCATCCCTCAAAAACTCTAACTTCCCTAAATCAGCTATTTTATAAGGTTAATGCAACATTAACATCAATGCAATCTTATTTTTACTAGCCAGTCACAAGTATTTTGCTCATGTTCATTATTAGCCTGGCATTAGCTAAGTATAACTTATTTTATTCTGTGGTCAAATGTTCTTGTGGTTTAACACACATCCTGTTCTTTTTGTGGGCAAATAAGAAAAGAAAGGAAATAAGTTTAAAAGTGAAATGAAACTGCCATAAACTAACTTTTTTGGTTTTGATCCTGCTTCATTTTACAATTTCTGCTAGTTAATTGATATAGGACTGGAGTTACACCTCTGTCAAGAAAAATCTTACTACTCTTGGGTTTTAGGTGTGTCCTGGTTTCGCTGGGATAGAATCATAGAATCAATTTTCTATTCAGGAGAGCTGTATTTTTGAGAAGACTGCAGTACTTGATTTAGTAGAAACAAAGTTGATAAGACACTTTGTTTTAGTTTACAGCCTGTACTGGTATGCAGGTTGCCATAGTGATCTATTTCTTTAGCAGTTCTGAGTTAGCCAGATGCTGAGTGAAAGCCAGGGCAGATGCTGAGTGAAAGCCAGGGCAGATGACCCAAGCTGAACAACAGAAATTATTCCATACCATAGACGTCATGCTCACTATAAACTGGGGAGTTTGCTGGGGATGGGCCTCTTTCCTCAATGGTTGTGAACCCTGGAGGGTTTCGCCCACTGTTCTGCTCCCAAGACTTACTTGTCCATTCATTGTGGCTGTTGCGCTCTTGCTGGATCCATGGCACTCACGGTGTTTGTCATCTAGCATTCAATTCTGGGAGTGAACAGCTTGCGACCACTATATGGGCTGTGTATGACTGTGTTTTATATTAATATTGGTATTAGTGTTAGGTTTTTATTATTATTTTATTAAATCTGTTTTTCTTTCAGCCCATGAGTCTTCTTTCCTTTTCCTGATCCTTTTCTCAATTCCTCTCCTCAGATGGGGAGGTGTCATCAGGCGGTAGAACAACTGCCCAAACAAAGACATTTGGCCATATTGTTTATGATTCAGCAGGCTGCCGATGCTCAGCAGGGGTAGGAGAGGAGTCCTGCCCTCCACACAGCATCAGTAGAGCTGTCTGTGTGCTCCTGATGCGGTGAATGAGTACACTGCCATCTTCTGCAGACTCTGTCTGGGGAAGTACCACTTTGCTGCCTCTCATAGAGATCTGGGAGGACGGCATCTGCCTGGCCGCAGTAACTGCATGTATTATCTGATAGCACAAGGGTTATTTATAAATATTTTACTATTTTTCTACAGGCCTCTGAAATAGAAAGTGCAGTTACTGCCCTCTTTTAGAATAACTGACAAAATAAAGAGATAAAAGAATGGGTAAGATTGCAAAGATGCTACACTAGGGATAGACAACCAAGAGGAGGCCAAATAGAACAAAGTAGAAAAACTGAGATGGAAGAGCATGAAAGTGGATGGAGGCACTATGAGACAAATAACATGAATAATTCTGGCAGCACTTGGGTTTGTATCTCTCCTCATATTTGCACCACGTCTAATGTGGATGCCGTTGTTCGGGGGAAAATATAATACTGTGTGAATCGGGATCACCGTTTGATATAGTCTGCTCACCTCAGAAACTTTTAGGGCTCATTACACGTAAAATATTTTCTGGAAGTTTCTATTCATTTTGACCCCCTTACACAGATCCTATTATTCAAACTCTTATCCCTTACTAAGATACTGCATTAAGCTTGAAGAAAGCTTATAAATGCTGGCAATTTGCATGTGTCCCATGGAAATAACTAGCAGAGTAGTAAATAGTGAGCAATTAAAAATTGGCAACTTTCTATGGTTACCTTATGGGAATGTATTTTACACCCTGAAGAGTTTGCCAGATTCCTTGTTACTATGTTTTTAAGCAAAGGTCCCATGTATTACTCCTTCCTCATTTTTGCTGTCAGTTACATATGCTGTACAGCAATTTCCAGTTATTTATTCAGCTTTAGCCGCAGCATAAACATCTTTACCATCAATGTACAATAATTGCAGTGAGGTGAGTACAGTATTGCTAAAATAACCTTAAGTGGAGAGATACTGATTTTATAAAGAAAAGAAACTGCACTGTATTCACTACAGCTACCTATTGTTGAAGTCTCACCTTTTCGTATTTTCCCATTCTTTGTGTTTATTTTTAGCTTTTTTTTTTCAGGATGCTCAAAATTGCAGCTTGACTTTATCTTACACCTTTAGATTCTGTCCTGCTTTCAGACACATGGAGCCTCCCTCCAAGTATCAGGATGTTTTTGATATTTGAGACAGATAGCTTAGTTCAGTGCATTTCAGTCTTCCTTTCAGAAGTAATGTAAAGGATTAATTCTATGGCTAAGAGTTTTTCTAATGGTTACATCCTTGTGAAAAAAGACAATGTAATTTTCCCTTTGTCCTACATATCACTGGTATCAAGCAGTATTATTTTTTTCTTTAAATTACATAGTAATTGAAAATATATTGCAAAGATATTGCTGAGATTTTGAAGTTAAGGATGCAGAAGTTAGGAAAATAAATGGTCCTGACTTTATGGTTGTCTTAGCACACTTAGTAGGGCTCCACTGTATTTCCACTATGATAATATCAAATGCAGAAGCATATGTGAGTTCACCCCTGGTTATATACTTACATAGTATATACTATATACTTATTCTAGTATATGAGTACTGCACAAACATAATTAAATTATCTTGACATGGAAATTATTTTTCCATGGAAAAAGTCAATCCTGAGACTCTCACTTTGCGGAAAAGAACTCTGACACAGAAAACAAGAGGTGTCAAAAGTAACTACTAATTCTGAGTGCTTAGTTTGCAGCTGCTAGTTTGGGCTAGTACTTGGAACTACCTGTCACTTTATATGTTCAAGTGTGTCTTCCACTGCCTCCAGTTTGCCATTTTGAGCACTCAGAAAAACAGCTCAGCAAATAAGAGATTTTTCATTAGATGACTGAATAGGAAAAATAAACAAATAAACAGGAGAAAAATTGATTTGGATAGAACCAAAATGATTTTTTTGGCCTTTTTCACTACAACAAATCCTTGGCTAGAATTTAATTCACTTGCTCAGCCATCTTTTAAGACAAAAAATATAGTTTTGAAGCAAGAAGTCAGAGTGACCAAAGAAAACATTCTGACCTTTCTAAACCAAAGTATTTTCACAGTTATCTCCCTTGTCTCTCCTGATTATGTGCAAAGTCAGGAACCAGGTTTTGGTCACT
>NW_010175287.1:31559-35387 GCF_000695765.1 Mesitornis unicolor
TTTCCCTAGGCTCCAATACCTTGTTAATGTATTATTCTGTGAAAAAGTTGCTTAGAGTTGTTCACTATTTCCCTAGAGGAGCCCAGAGTCTCAAGCAGATACCATGAAAAGAAGAGGGATCTCCAGCACCATACTGGTGAGAGGAATTTCGCAGTCAAAGTAGTGATATGGTCATTTACTACCTTAGCCATAACACCACTTTTTTGCAATCCACTGCCTCGTTTGCTGCAGATTTTACAGTCTCTGTGACAAATGAAGCAGTTGCTACAGCAGACTGTTTCCTTTTGAGCATCCTACTACATTCCCAGAGCAAGTACAGGCTGCCTTAAAAGCCATGGAGCTACTTGGGTGCTCCATGGGCAACAGTCTTTATGTAGCCTTTACGATCAACAGAAGGATATATGTTTAGTCTACTGCTAGGTAGAGCTTTCACTTGGGATGTGTGCCATGGGTAGATGGACCCATGCCTGGAAATGACACTGGTCAGTTCTTCTCGTAGCTGCATCGGAAAAAGCAGGAATCCACATAGCTCTCTTTCTACTTCCACTAGTATCTTACATGCACCCAGCTTTTTATTATATGTCTAGTTTTCTTCATCCTCAGCCTCTGCTTCCTCAGTTTCTTATCCCAGTTCTGTTGTTTTATCTCATCCCTTGCTGTCTCCCAGTTCTTCTCACAGTCCTAGGCATCTGCTTTGACAATTCCAGTTTCCCCCTCTTTGACCCTCTCCTGACTCTCTCCTGCCTTGGCTTCACTTTGCCTTGCCTATATCCATTGGTCACCAGTATCAGTTTTTCCATACTCAGTGTTGTTTCAGTTTTTGCCTATCATTTTTTTTGCCTGACTCTATTTGCACAAGTATCTCTCCACAAATACTGCCAGGATCTTCCTCTACAAGGTCATTTCTGCCTCTTCTTAGCCCTGACACCACGTTGTCTGGTGTCTGTCCCCTCCTTATCTCTCCTTCCTTCCATTTCCCCACTGGCTCCCATTCTCTTCCACTTCATTTTTCTTAGACTCATTGACAATTTATTTAAAGTACAAATCTTAGTAATGCAATAATGTGAACTTTGAGCTTTCAAAAATATGGCTAAATGTATTTAAAAAAATATTTCCAGTTATTTCTATGTGTCTCCGGGTTCATAGCCTTTACAGTTTATTTTGTTCATGGGTTAGAGCTTTTCTTCACATACTGAGTGCTAGAAGTGTGACTGCTTAGAAAATGGAAGCAGATGTTCTCGTACAATCTCTTGATTCTAGCAGCTGAGGTTTTAGAAAGACTATCAAATGCTTCTAACTCTCACAATAAATTATGTAACTTGGCACTAATATGCTGATAGTATGCTATCAGTAGTGCAGATCTAACAACTCTGAATTATTCTCACTCTTTAAGGCAGAAATACTGAGGTGTGGGTTCCTTTGCATCATACATTTAGGAACTGAAAACAGAACAGCATGGTTGTGATGTCTGTATTAAATAATGAGGCAGAACATAGTCCTCTAGAGCAATAGGTTTCCCACTGTGTTGAGTCACTAGGCAAGCTGTCACTGTTGATGATGTACTCTTATTTTTAGAAATCCTTCAATGAACGTCAAGCTGAACCCTACGATGCCATATTTTACATTGCTTAAGTTGTTTTGGTGCCAGTTTTCATTATTACTGATGTTAAACACTTAAAGGATATTTCTGGGTTATGCAAAAGGTCTACACGCAATTCAATGATTTATGAAGCAAATAGGTTTGCTAGATGTCTGTGAAGTGCCACTGATGGATTCAGTGAATGCAGCAGTAAGCACCCATTACAGTACCTAGAACACAGTTTCTAACTGGTTTTCATTCCATTAACAAGTTGTGAAAGAGACTTGATGGTGCTTTTAGCTGAGAAATATTTTAGAATATAATGTTTTTTGGAAGAATAATTCTATCTGAAACAGCGTGAAAAATGACAAACAGCTTCAAGAAGAAAGAAAATGCATCGTGTTACCGTTCTGTGAACCCTAGCTATATCATATGGCATCTTAGGATAATAATATGGTGTCTCAAGATAAATTACACCTGTCTGCCAGAGCCTTCTATCCGTACACTCCCTAAAGAGACTAGTTTCTACCAAGATGACTTCAAATATGGAGGGACTTTTTTACTGTCATCCTCTGAACCCCATGTTTTTCCTGCCCTGATATTGCAGTATTAATCTTAATTATCCTTAGTGATCTAGAAGTTAGATGTCTAAGTTTCTTCTGTAGTCTATGGAGAAAGACATATATTCCCAGAGGGGAATTAATCCCAAGTATATTAGAGATAGTCAAGTGAGAATTTTTTATCAAGTTATTTTCATGTTTAAAGCTGTGAAAGGGAAGAGATACTACAAGAGCCTAAAGAGACTGAACCCTGCTTTTCTTGCTGTCTTTGATGTTTGTTATGATGATTAAGAGTAGGTTGCTTCTTACACTATCTTTCACTCAAATGCAGATATGTTACTTGTTAAATCAGTTATAAGAGCTTCAGCATCCACAGGTTGCTTCTGAAAGTTGAAACATTTGATTGATGAAGCCAGACAAGAGACAAAGCCATCGCCTCCCAGTCAATCCTGCCATCAAACTCCCCAAACCTACGGACAAAAATCCAACTATCTAAATAAAACAGCAGCAATAAAATCTTTTGTTACAGCAAAATTATCAGAAAAACATAATTCGTCAAGCTTGACTGACCATGTCTGTCTTCCACTTGAATAGCAAGGTATGGAATATATACCACATATCACTATATATGTATCACACATTATAAAAATATGTATTCACTTTTTTTCTACACATCAAGAAGAGGCCAGAAGAGGCTTAAATATGGAAGGAACCACTGCTTAAACTGCTTTGAACAAACTTGCACACCTAATTTTGCATACTTGACAACTGGGAATATATAAAATCATGGCTGTTCAGTAAGGCAAGTTCAAATTAACTATACCCTCAAATTTGTAAGTCTCCTTTGTAAAAGATGCAAAAAAGAAATTATCTTCAAGCAGTGACTACAAAGTGTGATGTGAATCCGAAGACTTAGGATTTTGTTATACTTGCATGTTATATTTTATAAAATCTATAAACTTGCTTAACTGTGAACTATTATACTTCATGATAGAGTATTTAAAATACGTGGAAGATGGTAACATCTACATAGATTACCAAAAGATTTTTCAACCAAAAAAAAATATCCTGAGGCTGCCTTATTATCATCCTATTTCCAAGCACAATTAAGATAAAACATGGTCTCTGCTCTCCCTCTTAATCTTTAACTATGTGTATTTTCTTCCTCCTCTATAGCAGTGAAGTTATATTACACTGCAGAGCTAAACTTGAGCCAAACCTATACTGGTATTTAGAAGAGTACAGTATGTGATAAAGTACTGGATAAGTGTCTCACATTTTCAGAATATCGGATCCTAAAGTAGAGTTGGATGAGACATGTTTTTTCTATCATGTAAAGCCTCTTGAGATCTAATTCCCAGCTGCTTGACTACCAGATGTAGTCTTCCAAAATAATTCAAAGTTTTAAGAGACATAATAATAAGAAAAGCTAATAACCTGATTATTAAGTTATTGGGCTAAAAGGTGGTGCAAGTCATAGGCAGTTGTCGATGGTTTGAATCAACACAGCAGTAAACTGAAGCTGAAGGTTCATGCACAAGCTTAGCTGTAAACAGGTGACCAAGTTTCATTAAAGTTCAAATATCTGAGGCTATTTGCTATGTGGTGGATTTTTTTTTCCATTGCTTTATAATTTTTCACAATTTTTTTGTCAAGGGGTGGAATGGGAAGAGGAAGCAGAGGAAAGAG